>NW_005187847.1:190942-193789 GCF_000239375.1 Pundamilia nyererei
GAGGGAGAAAAAGGGAAAGTACGAGTTGTCATCGAGCAAAAACGGGAGCTGGAAGCATGTAAATATAATAATAACCACTGCAGCCAAGAAGAGTGCCTGAGGAGCCCAGTTGTAAGTAAGCTATTAAGACTCGACTGTACGCTGTGTTGCTGTTTTCCTCTGAAACAATAAGTTCCGTTGGAGCAGCCTTTCAACGCCTCTCTCTGTCTCTCGCAAGCAAAGTTGACCCAGACAACAAAGTAAAGCTAGTTTTCGGCTACGAGCCCGACACGGAACCTCACGTGCTCCTGACGTGTTAGTCAGAGGTCCCTTTACTACGGTTCGGAGCCGCGGACCTTCAGTAACAGTAATAAATCACAGCAATAGCACATTCACGTAGTTGTAAACAGCATGATAATATATTAAGTCAGTGGTTCCCAAACTTGTTTTTGCTGCGCCCCCCTTTGTTTTACAAGAAAAATGTTGCGCCCCCCCCCCGCGCGCGTGCACGCGCACACATGCACGCACACATCCTCCAACCACACACACCCATATTTTGCTCCATTGCGGTTTATTTCACACCTCAAACATTTAGTAAACAATTAAGCAAGTACAAGTAATCTGCAATAAATTGCAGGTAGTAAGAAAATAAATAACTAACTCTTTTACGCTACGTCCGCACCTACACGGGTATTTTTGAAAACGCAGCTGTTTCGTCCACACATAAACGACTTTTCGAATTACTGAAAACGGAGAGATCTTTTTAAAAATTCATTTTTTGCGTTTCCGTGTGGATGAGGAATTCAGATTTCCTCATGCAGTGTCAAAGGTATGTGCCTTTTTTCACGTCACGCTGTGTGCCACGTTATTGTTTACATGAGAGGAATTGCAGATTGGCAGATAGAGACAAAGTACTGTTAATCTGACTATCTGCAGGTTTTACATGCTTACATACACATGCAGTTACTGCCCCTCCATTTAGAAAGGCAGAGGCATCACAGTGTGATTATTTTACTTGTAGTTGTTTTGTTTTGTTTTTCCTGTGTAATAAATTTCAACATTGCTATCAATACATTTTTCCAAAAATGCCTCTGTGCAAAATAGGTTTAAAAACATAAACAACTGGGATACTGTTTGTCCGTGATTTGAACCGGGGGAACAAATCGTGGCAGGATCAGCCTGATATTATTTGTAGCCCGCTGTAACTGTACTGTATAAAGTATAGTATAGTATGTATATCTCCAAAATGTCAGGAGTAGTTAGTCATTACAAGAAGTGTTTGTGAACTAAAAATCACGAATGAAGTTGATTTGGAAACATATTCAGCTATGCTTCATCTCCTGCTTTGCGTTTCTGTAGGCGTCCGTGCTAGCAGTGTCCAAGCGTTTTGTCCCCCCCCCTGTCATCCCGCGCCCCCCCCCTGCCATGGCTCTGCGTCCCCTAGGCCCCACACTTTGGGAAGGTCTGCATTAAGTAATCCAAAGTATTCAGAATATGTTACTCTCATCGAGTAACGTAATGGAATACGTTACAGAATACATTTTGGGGCATGTATTCTGTAATGGAATACATTTTAAAAGTAACCTTCCCAACACTGGTTATTGGGCATTCACTCAGTTAGCTAGTTAGTATCCATTTCAAACAGGACAGTAGGTAACAACAGTAGGTTACAGACAATTTTAAGTTTTAGATTTTAAATAGGCTGTATACATTTCAATGGGAGCAACAGGACAGTCAGATGTCACTGATTTTACTAAAGAGTAGGGCGTAGGATTGTAGGGTAGCAAACATCAACAGAAAAGTTTTCAACACTGCAAGTTACCTGGTGTAATGTTTTTCAGCTAAAAAGAAACATGGTCTGACTCCTACCTAACTATATAAAGAGTAGCTGAAGGTTAAATGCACCTAACATGTCTTGTTTTAAGCCAGGCACTTACACCTCCGCTTGCTCTTGCAGCAAGAGTGCTAGAGCCAGAGTAGGGGAGAGCTGGAACAAACCATTTTGGGAGGGGGGTATCTATACTTTTGTTGTTAAAATGTTACGTCTCAACCAAGTACTGTATGCTTTTTATATTTTTAGTAGTGTGTCACACAAACAGTAATATTGTCATAAAAAAGTAAGAAATCTTTGGGGGTGCTTTGATACATTGCCCCTGGTTTCAGCTCTCATCCACGCACGTCTGCTTACCTGAATTTGTACTTCTAGAACAAATTTAAAGAACGTCCATCTTCATCATGTGGTCACATACACTCAGTAATGACTCAGGGGTTAGGATTAGGTCTCTTCACACACTGCTCGCTGGGTTTCTGACACCTTCCTTCTAACACATGTCTACACTAGTGGTGTGCGGATCGATATTGAAATATCGATTCTTCCGACACGAGTAATTTCTGTTCTATAATTGATTCTCGTATTAAAATATCTATATTTTAGTACTTTGGGGTAAATTTGTTGTTTATTATTAACAGGAACACAGTGGAAAGAAACTATATCATTCGGATCGTCTAAATTGGAAGGAACTACTTCCTCTTACGCCGTTCATAGTCATATAGGAAATACGGCTGTATAAATGTGTAGCAGCCCCTGGCGAGCACACTCACAATGATGGCTGAGCGTAAATAGAGTCATGTGTGTCGATACCACCCTGAATTTTACTTGGTATTGATCAGAAAGGAAATCAGTGGTATCGCACATCACTAATGCTCAGCCATTGTTGTGAGTGCGCACGCCAGGGGCTGCGACATTTATACAGCTGTATTTCGCACATGACTATGAAAGGCGGAAGAGGAAGTAGTTCCTTTGAATGTAGACAATCCGAATGTTATAGTTTCTTTCCACTCTGTTCCTGTTAATGATAAACTACAAAT
>NW_005187847.1:194319-195454 GCF_000239375.1 Pundamilia nyererei
TCAGCTGTGTGAAAACCCCGGAGGAACCCTCCCGAGGGATTTATAAAGTTACATTTAATTTAATCTAATCTAATAACTTTAATCTTAGCCAAACCGATTTACTCACGAACAAATAAAACACAGAAAAAACCAAACAATAACATTTTTAAGTTATCAAAGTGACTTATATCTCATGTTTAACCCGAGTAGCGAAAGACCGCGGGGGTTTGAAGACGATGTATCAGTTGGCTCAGATATTTGAAGTTTACACAGCTACATTCTCACCTGAAAATATATTAAGTCTTTTTGCAACCCAGAAAAAGAAATGAGAGTAATATTAAAACTAAGTAGCTGCCGCCATTGTTGGAAACTGGAATTGGCTGGGCTGCGCTATGAATTCTGCGATATAGCTTTTCAATTTTGTTGTCTGGGTGGAAAATCGGGAGAAATTCGGGAGAATTGTGGCTCCGGGAGATTGTCGGGAGGGGCACTGAAATTCGGGTCTCACAGAAAAATCGGGAGGGTTGGCAAGTAAGGTTGTGGCAACATCACTAACCTTGTCAAACATCTCAGTACAAATCATATCACAGAACATGACGAGCATATGTTGAGGCGAACTGAAGAGGAGGAGAGGGACAGGTGCTGCTAGGGCGAGACAGACGTCTCTCACGGAGTCCTTTAGTGCTGCAGGCAGGCAAGGTGTTCAAATAGCGCACAACTTCAGTTTTTTTTTTATTTCTATATGATGAACCCTGCATTATTAAGTGATAAGAACAAGTAATCTGGTGTCCTGTAATCATTATGACGCTGTAATTTGAGATACAATAAATAAAATACGTTTTTGTACAAAGTATCGGTATCGGATCAGTATTGTCGATACCACCCTGAATATTACTTGGTATCGGATCGGAAAGGAAATCAGTGGTATCACACATCACTAGTGTTTGCGCTGAGCAGAGGAGGGAGGGGTGCAAACACAGCCATGTGTTTGCTGGGCAGACGGGGGAGGGGCGGTAATTACACTCCCAGTAGCACAGGAACAGTGCAGGAGGGAGAGAGGAAGAAAGCCTCCGCTCTCTTATTGGATGCATGGTATAGCACGTTTATGCAGGGGCACCTTTGAAGTCTGTGAGAATAGTTTGCAGCCTGGTCTTAC
>NW_005187847.1:196672-202706 GCF_000239375.1 Pundamilia nyererei
ACGCTTTAGCGGCTGCCTTTTGTGTAGTTTGCAATATTTGCCTTTATTTATCTGAAAAAGTCTCATGTTCCTTAACTACATCTACCCTGTTGAACTTATTATGGGAAATAAATATTTAAATAAAAACAAGCTGCTGATTATTTCACATTTTACTTGTGAGCAACGGCACATTTAAATTTTACAAATATAGTTATTTGGCTTATATCGTGATATATATCGTTATCGCCTGAAATAAAAAAAACATATCACTTCTGCACAGACACCATGAAGCGCACACTCAATTTAGAGCAGGGGTGTCGAACTCCAGGCCTCGAGGGCCAGTGTCCTGCAGGTTTTAGATCTCACTCTGGGTCAACACACCTGAATGAAGTGATCAGTTCATTACCAGGCCTCTGGAGAACTTCAAGACATGTCGGGGAGGTCATTCAGTCATTTAAATCAGCTATGTTGGATCAAGGACACATCTAAAACCTGCAGGACACCGGCCCTCGAGGCCTGGAGTTCGACATGTTATCTGATAACATAAATGTGATTATGATAATTTTTGATAGTTACAGAAATGGGGAGGTGGGGGGGGGCGATCTCTTGTCTATGGCTGTATAAATCTATTCATGTCATGTCATCATTTTTTTTTCTTTTGCTGGTTTGTGGAACCTACTCCACATGTAGCTGGCCCATGTGTCTGCTGTATCACATGATTGACATAAGTTGCTACAATGCTTTTGTCCTGTTCACTACTGTGGAGCCGGACTGGAACAGAGCAAAGCACTACAGGCAGTGTCTGTTCATAGAGCAGGTTGGCAGAGCCCTCACCACCCCGACCATGGTGAAGAGAAGCCACCTGCCACCGTTTGCAGCCAGCCTGGTCTTACAAGCCCAGGGCCAAGTGCAGGAGGAGGAGGAGCCTTCCAAAAAGTGGAAACAGTGCGCATCGTGCAAACAGTGCAAAAGGATCCTAACCAACTGCTGCAAATGTGATGCCCCAGTCTGCCAAATCCATCTGAAAACGCTCTATGGTTCATGTTATAAAATGTAAATTACATCTTTGTTCAGTTTGTTTTTGAGTTTGTTCAGCTCAGTTCATTTTGTTTTTGCAATAAATTTTCATTGTTCCAAAAATAATAATGCATCCAAATCAATGCTGTTATCAGTTATTGACCTATTCAAGGCCGTAATAACCTTATGGCAAATATGCTATTCTGCAACTAATTTTTGGAAAATACTGCAGATTATGGGTTTTCCCATAAAAAAACAGGGGTCTTTATGACAATAAGGGCATAAAAACATAAAAAATAATTTAAAATAATGATAAACTTTACACCTATGGTTAGGTCTGAAGTTGTTGAAAAGATTTGATGTGAAAAAAATGAAAAATTTATTTGTATATGATATTGCTATATCACCTGTTGCCTTGGGACCTTTTGGGGTCCTGAGGTTAAACTGTGTTTGTAAGTTTAAGGGTAACCTAGGTGTACCCTAGTTTAAGGGTTAGAAACAAACTTTTCATGAACAGAATCTACTGAAACTCTGAAGCTGAACGGACAGAAAGCCTAAAGTTCTTTTTAAAAAGCTGCTAGTCATGCCAGGAAATTATTGAACTGGTTCAAGATAATAAAATAAAATAAACGAGAACACACAGCCATCATAGTCAGGCACAATAAACAGGAACCAAATTACAGTTAGTGTGTTAAACAAGTGGTCGAATTCACAAGTCCGTTTCATTTGTAAAAACGTCTCTGAAAGGACACAAAACCCAAAGGATAAAACTGTCAGAGTGACCTGAAACATCTGAGTGGGCGGAGATCACGTCGGCACCCCTTCCCAGTAAATACAAAGCTGAAGACTGAGGTGAACAGAGAGAGCTAACCTGCATCAAACCTCGCTTGTAAACACCAGCTTGAAATGGAGATTTTAGGGGCCGCATGACACCGACACCAGGCTCGTGTTTGAGAAGGTGACAACAAACAACGGCAATGGCTACAATGCCAACACAGGTCCGACACACCTGGTCAGCTCAGGGTAAAAGCAGAGATCGGATCATAGCAGGGAGTGTGCGGTTTGTTTCATTTGAAGTACCACGTGCCCTATTAAGAAGTATTTTAAGGCATTTATCCCTTCTCTATGACTGCAGGCATCTTCTCTGCCCCCATCAAAGGACTGTACTACATCCACTTCACCGGGCTGACTGGAAACTCCAAGTCCATGCATGCAGCTCTGATGAAGAACGGCGAGAACATGTTTGCAGTCCAGGACACGGTGGGACCACACAGCAGCACCTCCAATGGCATGACACTGATCCTGGAACAGGATGACCGCCTCTGGATCACCCTCTTGAAAAACAGCAGCATCTTTGACCAAGGTCGGCTCAGCACCTTCACTGGCTTCCTCGTCTTCCCCATGAGCGGAGCCTGAGACACCTGCCCTGGAGAAGAGGACAGTGGCAATTGCTGAGGCTTGGTAGAGTCAAGAAAGAGAAAGTTTGACAGCATTAAAATCACCCAAAACATGTGCACTAAATAGTACTGTTATCTAGAATAAATGAGAAATAAGAACCAGCCTACCAAGATAGTCCTCCTCATTTTCAGAAGTTTCATAGAGAGTATAAACGTTAAGGACAGTATTGTTATTCTGTATATATTGTATACCAGTACACCAGTCTACATCCAGCCTAACTGGCTTTATCGCAGCCACCGCCCTGGTATTCTGCCTCTGACTATAGCTGTGCTGAGATCAGTGGTTGATTCCCCCACTCCCAAACATTTTGGATCAATCATGCATTGCTTGACGTTACAGAACCGGACTTGCGTCGTTCATAATAACGCCAGACTACTGAGTAACCTTGAAAAAGCTGAACCTGCTGCATATATTGACAACTTTCTGCCAGGTGACACTCTGTTGAGTTTCTCTTTAAGATACAGGGAAAGCGTTTAGTGGCAAACACACTAAGCCTCAGTTACTTTGACACAAAGGCATCTGCTGTGATGCTTCCACCTCTGATTATGTCTCACAAGTATCAGCTATGTTTGTATACATAGATATAAAATTATGGATATGTACTGATAAATGATGATAATAATAATATTTCTGAATGAATCGAATAAGTGAGGCCACCCCTCTGTAGTAAGAACTAAAAACTATTTAATAAAATTATTGGAAGCACATCATCTCACATCGAGTGTTTGAGGAGCACGTGTATGTTTTTCAATGTCTCTTTAAGTTTTTCCTTTCTAATAATTTTGTTAAATATTTTTTAATTCTTTCCAGCATCTGGCTTCAACGTGCAGTAGCTGGTCTCCTCAGCTCAGAGACTGAAGGGCTAAATTAGAGGAAAACAGTGCTGAAAGACAAACCCTTCATTAGTTACAAATGCTGTCTCTGTTTATTTCCTGTCAACAGGTTTTAAATTATTTCTAATCAATTACATTAATCAATCTGTGATTAGCCATCCATGCTGAGCTCTGACGGCTGTGGAAACTGAAGTCACACGGTGGTATTCTGATAAATGCAGATTTATTTATCTCAGTCCTGCAAACAGGAAGCAGTAAACAGGATTTTCAGGTCATTAACTGAGGCATGGAAATGTGCGGCCTCTCCTACTTCCTGTCAAACAGCAAGTCTGTCTCCACATCAAATTCCAGGAGCTCGGGAATCTGACGGCGTATCTCTGCTTTGAATCCTCGGCTTTGTGACGACAATCACAAACCTTCAGATTCTGTTTGCTCTCTTGACCCAAACAAAGATGGCTGCCACACAGAGGTTTCTTGGTTTTGATGGGGCAAATGATCAGATTTCACAAACAAACAGACAATCATTTATGAAGCTGGTTTTTAGACCCATAAGGGATGATATATAAAAAATCCAAAACCAAAAAAGTTTCACTTTCATGAATGTAAAAAAACAACAAAATACAACGATTTGTACAAATATACACATTTCATTCACAGTGTGTCTGTGTATGATAGTGTGTGTGTGTGTGTGAGTGTGTATGTGTGCATGTGTGATAGTGTGTGTGACAGTCCGTGTGTGTGTGTGTGTATGTGTGTGTGACAGTGTGAGCTCATGTTTTTCATTTACTCACTTTAAATATTTGATTTTTTTTTAATAGGTAAAAGTAAAATATGAGATTCTGTTTTTGTTTACATTTTAAAAGCATCCCAACTTTTCTGGAACTCATTTTAATTTTGTAGTTTTCATTATTCATAAACGATACAGGATTTTTTTTCCTTTTAATGTAAGAAAAGATTCTCGTGTTTGTTAAATACATCAGCTGCTGCTCTCAGCTCTGGAACCCCAGATGGATTATTCAGGGAAGGGAACAGGGAGGATAAGGGAACAACTAAAAACTCAGAGGGATTAAAGGTTTAACCTGGGTTTACAGCGTGGATTAAATGTTCTCAGCTCTCTGGTGACGAGTCTTCGTGTGGAGTAGAAACCTGAGCTCACCTGTGTGAGACGAGCTTGTCATTGAATTTTTAAATGTTTGATATTTGCTCAGCGTGCCTCACCGTTCTCATTTATAATAACACATTTATCCAACACAGCTTCAGCTTGAACCCTCTGTAGTCTGAACTTTGACCCCACTCACAAGAACAGCAAATAAGCAGCATGAGCTCAATCAGCTTCTCAGGAGTACCTGTCTCAGGTGTGATCATGTGACAGAAAAGGAGCACCTGAGGTGTACAGAAACTCGTTTATTGTAGAAATGCTCCTTTAATGAGCAGCTCAGAGAAACACAAACTGAACAATAATCAATAAAATTAAGTCATAAATCATCGCGCTCGGATCAATAACTGGACCGATGGAAGACTTCTCTCAGAGTCCACAGGAGCTTTTATTGTGAAAGCCTTCACTGGTATCCAGTAAAGTCCTCGGACCCGGACCCGGCGGAGTCCGCCTCCGGCCAACTGGCGGAGGGCGCTGGCTCCCGGTGTCGGGCGGCGTGGTGGGTCGGCAGGTTGGACGGATCCTCCGCGGTGACGGCGGCCGGAGAGATGGAGCCCTGCCCGGGAGGTCCGGTGGGTCCGGGGGCGAGGACCGGAGACACCTCCGCGCTCAGAGCGGTGACGGGTGCGTGACCGTCAGCAAGTAAACGATCAGCTATCGATCTGTTATCAGTGGCGTCACCGTCCGTATCGACGTCACACTCGGAGGGCTTTCCCCGGCTGTGCTCGGCCCCGGGGCTCCCGTTCCGGTCCAGGCTCTGCCCGGGTCTCCAGATGAGGCTGTAGTACACCGCGAGCACCACGGCGGCCACGGACACGCTCAGCACGTACGCCGCCACTGTGGCCAGCCTAACCCACTTCCGGTTGGCGCTGGCCGCCAGCTGCGCCTTCTTCTCCCCAGTGTAGGTGACCGGTCTGCCGCGGGCCGCAGGCACGAACCTCCGGGTCCAGCTGCGGGGTTCCCGCATGGTGGCAGCCGGAGGAGCAGGAGGTGTGTGCTCGTGTGAGTGCGTGAGGTCAGGCAGAGCCTGCAGAGTGCACAGGTCCCTCCGTCATCCACAGCTGGACCCACAGCTGGATCCGCAGCTTTAAATCCACTCTGTCAAGCTGAACCGGGTCAGCACGAACCGGAAACTATGGTCACGCCTCCAAAATAAAAGCACGATCATTCAAAGCGAGTTTGAAAATAAAGTTTGAGTTTTGCTCCTGATTGTTTGCTGTGACCAAAAACTAAAATACATTTTTAAAAAGGACAAGAAAAGAAAAAAGATTTTACTAAAGTAGAAAAAATAATAAATGGATAGCAACAGAAAATCAAATTCCTCCAATCAGATACACCCACAATGCACATGCTCAGGTTGAGCCTCTCAGCAGGTACCAGCTGCAGGAGCAAGCCGCTCAGAAGGACAAATTGAACCAATCAGAGCATGGCATCGTTTAGTCCTCATTTCCGCAAACTGTCAGGCACAGATGACCTCATGCTGCAAAATAAACACACAGTCAAGTCAAGTCAAGTTTATTTATAGAGCACATTTAAAAACAACCAAGGCTGACCAAAGTGCTGTACAGTAAATACAGATAAAAATACAATA
>NW_005187847.1:204653-205757 GCF_000239375.1 Pundamilia nyererei
AGAGGCAGTCGCTCCAAATATCGTTTGTTAAGCGGAATGCTTTACAAACATTCAGAGATGGACTTACACACTTGCTTTACTTCTCTCGGGGATAACTTTGTGGGAGATGAAATGCCGGGCTGCTAGCGAAGCTCCACATGCTATCCAGACCACCGACAGGTCCCGCATGCCACAGCCGCTCTATCACGTGATGCATACTGCTCCGACGTGCTAACATTCCGAGGTGAGTTGCAAGTTTTGTGAGGTGCTTTCCTGATATTTAATGGATCGGATTACATTTTTTTATTTTTCTCCGATATCCGATCCAGTAATTTAGGTCAGTATCGGACCAATACCGATAGGTAATATCAGATCGGTCCATCTCTACTTATTACACGCAAGTTGTTTACAGAGCTGTCGGCCGCTGTTTTTTCCCCTTTTACTTCGACAAGAAAGCCTCATTTCTGCTGTTCAGTAGGCTACTGAACAAATTGAAACTTTTTAAAATTATGCAAAATTGCAAAACGCTTTGCTGTGTCTAAAACCTCTGTAACTTTGCTCTGCTTCAGCAGCATCAGGTAATGTTCATATGCTGATTAATGGTTTTCTTTCATTTTTGATCTACTGCAGAATATTTTTAGGGTCATCTGCTAATCACAGGCAAAGGAAATCTCCTTCATGTTTTTCTGTGTTTTATCCTCAGTTCGGCATCACCGGCATCGGCAAAAAAAAAAAAAAAATGCTCGTACTCATGCTGCCCCGACGTCAGCCAGCGCATATTGGGAATGGCATAAGCACCGATCGGTTTTCTATCGCCCGTTTGCTGGGAGTAAGGGCGCCCTTCGCTTGCGAGGTGCGCCTGCTGCTTGTGACACAGGGAGGAGAGCAGGGCCGTGCAGAGACGTTTAAAGGGGCGGGTGCTCAAAGTTAAAAAGGGGCACATTGAACCAGGCTGAATAACAACAACACACATTCATCAAGAATCTAACATAGGAAGGGCAGGGCTGTGTTGATCTGAGACTGTAGACATTAAAAAGTCCATAGGAGAGATGGTAGCTGATTAAACAAGTGTCATGAGATAATAACAAAATGCAAAGATTGGTGACAGCGCTTGGAACCATAAGG
>NW_005187847.1:214229-236288 GCF_000239375.1 Pundamilia nyererei
TATATATATAAATTGTTTTTCACACACATACAAACACACACACTTGTTTTCATATCCTGTGGGAAGATCTAGCTGACATAACCCTTTTCCTAAGCGCTTACCCTAACCATCTAAGGCTACGTCCACACTACTGCATTTTTGTTTGAAAACACATCGTTTTCTCTCCTATTTGGCCTCCCGTCCACACTGAGACGGCGTTTTCCCCAAGGAAAAGCACAGCGTATTGAAAATGCATACATTTCAAAACGGAGCTGTCCCATCACAGTGTGGACACTCGAAAACGCAGACTTTTGAAAACTTGACGCATGTTGGTCATGTGATGCAGTCATGTGACCACTTAAACCAAGAATTCGTTGCTTTGTCTTGCCATTTTGCTGCCACGTTTCAAAGAGCAAGTATGTAAGTAAACGGCAGAGGGAAATGACGCAGGTCGAGTTGTCTTGCGTTTCACGCTGCAACGTCAGCGTTTTCGGCCGTTTTAGTGTGGACGTGCAACTCTTTGAAAACAACTGAAAACGCAAGGGTGGACGCGGAGCGTTTTCAGATGAAAACGCCGTTTTCAAATCTATTCAGGCTAGTGTGGATGTAGCCTAAAATGAATGCCTAAACCTAACCATAACCTAACTGTAACCCTGACACTAAAACCATATTTTGAGCCTCAAACATGCCTTCAAACTTCTGGGGATGGGCATTTGGTCCCCATAAGATATCTAAACATGGTATACACGCATCCACACACACACAAGCTTTTAGATTGATTCACATTTCAAACATCATCAGTTAAAAGTTCAGTTTTATCGATGTCACGTGATTTGAAATCAGAAATCAGTTTTCAGGGATCAGCTGGGACTTTATTGATGTTCACATTAATAACATCAACACTTCAGCATTCAAAGAAATGCAGTAAAGCAAACAAACAAAGTTCAGCAGAGAAAGAATCAAAGCAAAGAGATCTCTCCCAAAGATTTGACTAAAAACTGCTGAAACAGGAAAATCTGAGTTTCTGAAAATCATTTCAAAACTGTGAATCAGAGAAGAGTACGAACCTGAAACAATCAATTAACCCAAGTATTGGTTTAAAATCCTCAGCTGCAGGTATACCAAATTTAAAACAACAATATGGAAGCAGAACTTGATTTATTTCAGTCTCTGTGATGCTAGATGTGTTTTACTGGAGTGAGCATAAACATACTAAACATCCTTAAACATCAAGTGAATGAAAAGCTTCAGAGAACTCATGATCAGCAGAATAATCAATACATAAAATACTAATTACTGATTAGGGAGGTGACGGTTTCAGCTTCAGCTTCAGGAACATCTGTGGGAGGAAACAGATTCAAACATTAATGACATAAACATGAAAAAAATACAGAAATAAATCTGTGCTGTTAAGGCCACAGATGAGGATTTATACACACTCATGAGTAAAACAGCATTAATGTCATGTGTTTTAATGCTGTGTATATATATTTAATAGATCAGATGTTCTAAAATAATAAACACAATGTAAAAGACAGAAACAAAAACACAGCAGGAATGATTCATAACACATTAGTGTGAAGAACTTCTCATCAGCAGAAACTATTCAACTCAAACTGATGGAAAGTTTGAAAATTGCTAAAGTGTTGTGGTTTAACTTTACAATAGCTGTGGTAATGAATTTAAAACGGATTAGGTTCTTAGGTCTGTAGTGCTATTAAACATTATTTATGATCTTATTATCTTGTTCTTTCTGTTTGTAAATGTTCAATTAAAATGCATAAACATTATTTAGACATTATTTATTAGGGTTCCATTAAACCTGATAGACCGTATTGTTTACAGAGCTCTGACTATGTCACTGACTCTTCTCACCTGCGATGTGCACTTCCTGTTCCTGTTCCTCACTCATCCAGGCCCTTTTTAGACGATCCATCCCTAGTCTTTGCCCTCAGCTTGTTCACCTGCGACTCGGCAATGTCGGCCCGCTCCTCTGCCTCCTCCAGCTCGTGCTGCAGCTTGCGTAGTTTTGCCATGTTGAGGTTGGCCGCCTCCTCTGCCTCCTCACCCGCTCTCTTGTAGGACTTGGTCTTCAGCTGCAGCTTGTCCACCAGGTCCTGGAGGCGGGCCATGTTCTTGCGGTCCTCCTCGGTCTGGTAGGTGAGCTCTTTGATGCGGCGCTCGTACTTGCGAACTCCCTTGATGGACTCGGCTCCCCTCTTCTGCTCTGCCTCCAGCTCATTCTCCAGCTCTTTGATGCGAACCTCCAGTTTCTGGAGCTGCTTCTTGCCGCCCTTCATGGCGATCTGCTCAGCCTCATCCAGACGGTGCTGCAGGTCTTTGATGGTCTGCTCCATGTTCTTCTTCATGCGCTCCAGATGGGCACTGGTGTCCTGCTCCTTCTTTAGCTCCTCAGCCATCATGGCTGCATCTGTGATCGCCTTCTTTGCCTTCTCCTCAGCATTGCGGTTCTCCTGTATGGTTTCCTCCACTTCACACTGCAGGTGTAGGAGGTCTGCTTCATGCTTCTTCTTCTGGTTGATCAGGCTGGTGTTTTGGGAGTGTAGGAGTTGCATTCGCTCCGTTGCCTCGGTCAGCTCCTGTTCGGCCAGTTTCCGACTTCTCTCGGTCTGCTCGAGTGCGGCTCTCACTTCCTCCAGTTCAGCCTGGATGAGGTTGTTTCGGCGTTCAAGCAGAGCAATGTTTTCTTTTAGGTCATCGTTGCCGTGCTGGGTATCATCTAGTTGCAGCTGAGTGTCTTTCAGGAACGCCTGGAGGGTCTTCACCTGTTTCTGGGCTTCAGCTGCCTGCCTGTTAGCTTGGCTCAGCTGAATCTCCATCTCATTGAGGTCGCCCTCCATCTTCTTCTTGACTCTCATGGCTTCATTTCGGCTCCTGGTTTCGGACTCCAGAGAGGACTGGAGTGATTCCACCATACGCTGGTAGTTCCTCTTGGCCTGGTCCATTTCCTCGTCCTTCTCGACCAGCTTGCGCTCCATGTCAGCCTTCACTTGGTTAAACTCCAGTTGTGCTCTGAGGATCTTGCTCTCTTCGTGCTCCAGGGAACCTTCAGCTTCCTCCAGCGCCGACTGTAGCTCAACCTTTTCTTGTTCAAGTTGCTTCCTGATCTTCTCTAGTTCATGGGCGCTGCGGCCACCTTCTCCCAGCTGGTCAGTGAGGTCTGAGATTTCTTCTTGGAGATTTTTATTCTCTCTCTTCATTGTCTCAAATTGATCCAGGCATTCTTCATAGGCATTCCTGAGTTTGAAGAGCTCAGTGCTCAGAGATCGAGCCTCCTTCTGAGATGCCTCTAACTCACACTGCGACTCCTCATATTTTTGCTTCCACTCTGCCAAGACTTTGTCAAAGGTTCTTTGTTTTTTGTCCAGTGCTGCGGATGCCGCATTAGATCTCTCAAGGTCCAGCATGAGGTCTTCAATCTCATTTTGGAGGCGGTGTTTGGTTTTCTCAAGGGAGGAACACTTTGCGTTCACAGCCTCAATGGCCTCCTCTGCCTCTTGCAGTCTCTGAACAAGCTTCTTTTTTGCTTCTTCCAGCTCCTCAGTTCTCTGGATGCCGTCCGTTTCATATTTGGTCCTCCATGTAGAGATTTCAGTGTTGGATTTAGACAGAGCTCTCTGCAGTTCAGCCTTGGCTTCCTGCTCTTCCTCAAATTGTTCTCGGAGCAGATCACAGTCATGACGAGCAGACTGAACAGCATGGGCGAGAGCGTTCTTTGCCTTTAGTTCTTCCTCCAGCTGTCTGCGCAGATCTTCCATCTGCTGGTTGTACGAGTTCTTCCCTCGAGTAAGCTGTGATATCAGACAATCCTTCTCCTCCAGCTGCCGGCCAAGCTCACCATTTTCAGTGAGGAGCTTGGCCCTCTGGGTTGTCAGGTCATTGATGGTCCTTTGAGCCTCCTCACATTTGCTCTTGTACTCATTCATGTTGTCTTCCATCGTTCGGCACATTTTCTCAAAGTTTGCCTTTGTCTTTACTACATTTTCCATGTTTGAGCACAAATCATCGAGCTCTAGCTTCAGCTCACTCTTTTCCTTCTCCAGTTTTTGCTTCACACGCTGAAGGTTATCAATCTGTTCTCCCAGTTCAGCGACGGTGTCAGCATGTTTCTTCCTCAGGGTGGCAGCGGTGGCCTCATGTTGGAGGGTTGATTCCTCCAGCTCTCTACGCAGCTTCTGAAACTCCGCTTCTCTCTTTTTATTCAGCTCCACCTGAGCTGATGTGGCTCCTCCAGCTTCCTCTAGACGTTCACTGATGTCCTCAAGCTCATGGGAAAGATCAGAACGCTGTTTCTCCACCTTGGCCCGAGCTGCTCGCTCAGCATCCAGCTCCTCCTCCACCTCCTCAATTCTTGCCTGGCTTTCTTTGAGCTTCTTCTGGAGCTGAACTGATGCAATCTGCTCATCTTCTAGTCTTGAAGTTATTTGGGTGACCTCAAAGTCTTTCTTCTTGAGTTTTTCCTCCAGCTGCTGCTTGTCATTCTCCAAGTCCATCAAGTTCTCCTGGATCAGTTTCAGGTCTCCCTCGAGCTTCCTCTTTGAGCGCTCCAGGTCCATCCTGACTTTCTTCTCTTGCTCCAGCGATCCCTCCAGATCATCCACTTGTTGCTCCAGCTTAGCTTTAGCTTTGGTCAAAGTGTTAGCTTTGTCTTCTTCACTCTGCAGGTCATCCAGAGTTTGCTGGTGAGCCTCCTGCAGCGCCCTCTTCTCTTTGGTTAGCTTTGTGATGTTCTCATCCTGTGAAGCCATCTCCTCCATCAGGTTTTTCACCTTATTCTCTGTAGCATGTTTCTCTTTTTCCACCTTAGCTAACGTTAGCTCCAGGTCATCGATGTCCTTCTTCAGCTCTGAACATTCATCTTCAAGCTTGCGTTTCTTTGCTGTCAGATCAGCGTTCAGCTCCTCTTCATCCTCCAGTCTTTCTGTCATTTCTTTTAGCTTTGCCTCCAGTTGAATCTTACTCTTGATCAGCTGTTCACAGCGTTCCTCAGCATCTGTTAGGGTGTCCTGTTCAGACTGAATCTGCAGGGTCAGATCATTCTTCTCTTGGAGGAGAGTCACTATTTTCTCCTCCAGTTCTTTTCGTCTTGCCTCTGATTTCACCAGAGTTTCCTTTAGCTTGTTGAATTCATCCTTCATGTTGGCCATTTCCTTCTCAGACTCTGCACTCTTCAGCAGGGGTTTGATCTTGAAGAAGAGCTTCATCCAGGGCCAGTTTTTCACCCCAAGGAAAGACCGAAGGTTCCACTGAATGACCATTAGGGCATCTCTACGTTCCACGAGCTTAATAAACTCCTTCCTCATGAGGAGCCCTCGGGCATTGGCCTGGATCCTGGTGATGATTCGAGAGAGTTGCTCATCTCGCATCTCCTCCAGTGTACCCAGCAGGCCGGCTTTAAAGAAGACTTTTGTGTGACCAAACTTATACTGAGTGTGGTCAATGTCCAGCGATCCTAACAGCTTTTCAGTACTTTTCTTGCAGTCTATGAACTGACCCTCTGGGATGGCGGATGCATTCAAGATCCTGTACCTCTGTTTGAAGTCTCCATAGAGCACCCTGTTTGGGAAACCTTTCCTACAAATCCGGATGCCTTCCAGGACCCCATTACAGCGCAGCTGGTGCATCACGAGGCAGTTGTCCATGACTCCTGGAATTTTCCTCTCATTAGGAATCAGACAGCGGACAAAGTGTGGATGAGTGGTCTTCAGGTTTGTCATCAGCTTGTTCAGGTTTTCTCTGTGAAGTGCAGACACCGTCTGAAAGGAGGAGCCTTTCTTCTTGGCTCCTTTTCCACTTCCCTTGTCTCCTCCATCAGCTCCTGCATAGTTTGAAAACAGAAGACTGAGAAGCTTCAGAGAGGATTTCTGATATAGACCAACCACTGTCTCATTTAAGGGGTCTTTGTTTTTGACCAGCCAGCCAGCAATATTGTAGTCCACTGTCCCGGCATAGTGAACAAGGGCGAAATGGGCCTCTGCTTTCCCCTTTGCTGGCCGGGGCTTCTCAAACATCTTGTTCTTGCCCAGATGGTTGTCATAGAGCTTGGCCTTGAAGGTCTGGTCGCTAGCTTTGGGAAACATGCATTCTTCCTCCAGAATGGACAGGATCCCCAGAGGTTTCTCAATCAAGTCTATGCAGGCCTGGAGGTCCATGCCAAAGTCAATGAACTCCCATTCGATTCCTTCTTTTTTGTACTCTTCTTGCTCCAAGATGAACATGTGATGGTTGAAAAACTGTTGCAGTTTCTCGTTGGTAAAGTTGATGCACAGCTGCTCAAAGGTGTTGAAATCAAAGATCTCAAACCCGGCGATGTCCAGCACTCCTATGAAGTACTGACGATGCTGTTTGGTGTCCAGTGATTGGTTTATTCTCACCACCATCCAATTGAACATCTTCTCATACACTGACTTAGCCAGAGCACCAATGGCATAGTAAACCTGGTCCACACTCTGCCCTTTGGTGACATATTCATTTCCTACCTTAACTCGGGGGTGGCAAAGCCCTTTGATGAGATCAGCAGAGTTGAGCCCCATCAGGTAAGCTGATTTATCAGCAGCCTCAGTTCCATCAGGTTCAGCCTGCTCCTCACGCTGCTTCTGTTTGAACTTCATGTTGCCGTAGTGCATAATGGCACCAGTTAGTTTGTAGACACTCATTTTCTCCTCTGGAGTGAAGCCAAGAACATCAAAGGCACCATCGGTGGCTATCAGTTCCTCCGAGTCGTTGATGGAAGCAACTGTTACCTCTCCTTGGGAGATGTAGGAGTAGTCATATGGGTTGTTGGTGATCAACAGCATGTCCAACAACTCTGGCTTCTGATTGGACAGGATCTGGTAAAATATGTGGTAATTCCTTTCGGCCTTTAGCTGAAAGGTAACTCGTGACTTCTCCAGCAGATACGTCTCTATGTCAGCAGATGACAGTTTACCACTCGTGCCAAAGTGGATTCGGATAAATTTTCCAAAACGCGACGAGTTGTCGTTTCTCAACGTTTTGGCATTGCCAAAGGCCTCCAGTGCCGGGTTTGCCTGGATGATTTGATCCTCCAGAGTCCCCTTGCTGCTGTCTTTTTTGCTTGCACCACCAACTGCAGCGATGCTGGCAAAGTACTGAATGACTCTCTTGGTGTTCACAGTCTTTCCTGCTCCAGATTCTCCAGTGATTAGGACAGACTGGTTCTCCCGGTCTGTCAGCATGTACTGGTACGCATTATCAGAAATGGAAAAGATGTGAGGAGGGGCCTCGCTCCTCTTCTTCCCCCTGTAGGCAGCCACCACTTCAGCATCATAAACAGGAAGCCACTTGTAGGGGTTGACAGTGACGCAGAAGAGCCCAGAGTAGGTATAGATCATCCAGGCTGCGTAACGCTCTTTGAGGTTAAACAGCACGGCGGGCTCGTGGAGGAATGTAAACATTGCCATGTCTTCGATTTTATCGAACTTGGGTGGGTTCTGGGGGTGAGTGTCAGATTCCTTCACTGTCACCGTTGTTTCATCTTCCTTCTGGACCGTTACCATCCCTCCGTCCTTGCTCAGGATTTTTCCTTTGACATATTCTTCTTTAGTGTCGACTATAAAACATTCAGTCTTGATGTCAAAGGGTCTGGTCTGAGCCTCCAGACGCTCCTTCTCAGACTTCCTCAGGTAAGGAGCAGCCTTCCCAAACTCGGCCATCAGAGAGTCGCCCATGCTTTAGGGTGGAGAACGTTGGCAGTCAGAGGAGAGAACAAACTAAGTGAGAGAGTTTTCCTGCTGAAGCTGATGGAGAACTGTAGTCTCCTCACAGCAGGTGATATTTATAAAGACTCCCTGTGGACCAAATTAGGAGATGGCAGCTGAACTAAATCTGTCTGATCAAGTGAATGCACCATGAGGGCAGATTCAGGACCTTTGGCTGTTAGAATCCATTTTAGGAAAAGTGAAGTTGTACCGCTTATCTGCTGCTGATAGTCCCGACATGTCTGCATTTAGACTGCATCCTCCCTGGAGCTCATCCTGCATATCCTCTACCCTTTAACATCCACCGTCACAATCACTTAACAAACATTTAATTATATCCTTAGCTATCCTTTAAACGTCTGTTAATATATTAACACAACATTGATATTACATTAATATATCATGTATAATAACATGATGATAGCAAATATGAAAACAGTAAGTTAGTGTGCATGTCTTGTTTTTGTGTGCTTCACTGCTAGTGCAGACTCTCTCCACATGTGTACAGATTTTCCTGTTTTAATGTTAATTAATTCGTTAAAAACTACAGAACACAAATTATGGATTAGTTCACTTGATGATAAATTTTCTCAGTTTAAATGAACAGAAAACTTAGATCATTGTCTTCGGCCCTAGTGACCATTACGACCTTGGCCCCTTAGAAAACTATCAAAAAATCTTTTGCGAGAAATTTAGGTGTGATTTTTGATAGTAAATGGTAAATGGCCTGTATTTGTATAGCGCTTTACTAGTCCCTAAGGACCCCAAAGCGCTTTACACAACCAGTCATCCACCCATTCACACACACATTCACACACTGTAATTTAACATTCATAACACACTAGTAATTTAACATTCGATAAACAGATAAATAATGTGATCAAGCTTCTTTCACCTCCACCTACTTGCAAAGGTGAAGACAATTTTCTGTTTCAGAGACATTGAGAAAGCAATCCATGCCTTTATTTCATCTCACCTCGACTTCTGCAACAGCCTCTACTCTGGCGTCACTTCGTCATCCATTGGCCGACTACAGCTGGTTCAAAATGCTGCGGCAAGGCTCCTGACTGTCACGCGCAAGCAAGAGCACATATCCCCTATATCTGCCTTGCTACACTGGCTGCCAGTTAGTTTTCGAATTAATTTTAAGATCTTGACACTTGTTTTTAAAACATTGCATGGATTAGCTCCTATATATCTTTCTGATCTTCTAAATTTGTATACTCTGGTGAGAGCTTAGAGGTCTGGGGACCAGATGCTTCTAGTTGTCCCTAGGTCTAGATTAAAATACAGAGGAGATCGGGCTTTTACTGTGACTGCTCCAAAACTGTGGAATAAACTGCCTTTACATATCAGGGCCTTTCCAACACTGGATCCTTTTAAAACTCGTCTAAAGACCCATTTTTACTCCTTGGCTTTTAAGTCGGTATGAGTCTGCCATTATTTTATTCTTATTATTTTCTTATCCTTGATTTTACTTTCCTTTTAAGTTTTACCCAATCATTCTATTGTACAGTAATTTGGTCAACAGTTGTTGTTTTTAAAAGTGCTATATAAATAAAATTGATGTGATTTGAGTTTATATTATTGCCGTTTTTTGTGATATGACTTATATAAAATCCACTCTAATGTGCCAACAGATTGAAGCAGGAATTTTTAACAGGACAACCATTCACTGTCACATTCACACCTGTGGGAAATTTGTATATTAACACGATGATAGCAAATATGAAAACAGTAAGTTAGTGTGCATGTCTTGTTTTTGTGTGCTTCACTGCTGGTGCAGACTCTCTCCACATGTGTGCAGATTTTCCTGTTTTAATGTAAATTAATTAAAAAAAAAAACAAAAAACACAAAATTATGGATTAGTTCACTTGATGATATTACTGCCGTTTTTTGTGATGTGATTGATATAAAATCCACTCTAATGTGCCAACAGAATGAAGCAGGAATTTTTAACTGTTTCTCTCCATCCATGAATTCCATTTCGGGGGGGCTGGAGTCTATCCCAGCTGTCTTAGTGCAAGAGGTGGGGTACGCCCTGGACAGGTCGCCAGTCTGTTACAGCAGCAGTCCCCAACCTTTTTTGCGCCACAGACCGGTTTATGCCTGACAATATTTTCACGGACCAGCTTTTAAGGTGTCGCAGATAAATACAACAAAATAAAACTAGTACCGGTACAGAAAAAAAGACGATTTATTCATAACACACGTGAAAAGACCCAGGAAAACAGAGTTAACGATAAAAACGATAACAAAATAACGCTAAAAACTAATAAAAACCCTGAAAACTATACATTTCACACCTGAGCCTCAACTCTCGCGGCCCGGTACCATACGACTCACGGTCCGTGGCCCGGGGGTTGGAGACTGCTGTGTTACAGGACAACCATTCACACTCACATTCGCACCTATGGGAAATTTAGAAACTGCATGTGTTTGGACTATGGGAGGACCTGAGAGAACCTACGCAAACCCAGGGAGAACATGCAAACTCTTTTGAAATTAATCATCTTAATTTCATCACCTGTGGAGGAGATACATGAGAAACATAAAATTACAGAAATGCACAAAATTAATAACTTAACATTTAAAGTCATTTAAAGTCTCAGGATGTCTCATCTGTTCGGTCTGACCAGATAAAAAATATCAAAAACCTTCACAACTTAAATCTTCAGTGAACTGAGCTCATATAGGTCCACTTAGCCCACATTTCCCATTATGCTTTGCAGGGATTATGATGGGACTGTAATGTGTCCATTCAGAGCAGCTTAAAGATCTGAACATCACCTCAATGCTGTTAGTGTGACACACCGAATAATTACAAAAGCCTTCGTGTTTCCTGAACAGCAGCAATCAGAGCTGAGAGTGAAACTGAGAAACGCAACTTCAGTGTGACTGAACATGAACTGCATGAGCCAAAGTCCTTCAGCTGCTTTAACCTCTGGACTCGGGTCGCGTTAATCTGTGATATGCAGGCGAGCTGTGATGGGCTCGAGTGTCTGCGTCTCTTTATCTGTGGCAGTCGAGGCTCCTCTGCCTCCAAATAGAAACCCAAGTCTCTGGAATCAGTTTTTATCTGCAGCATGAGGACGAACGGCCGGCTGGCAGCAGCACGAGGACTCGCTCTGAACCTCAGTGATCTTTAAAATGAACAGATTAATAATCCTTCTGAAACTTCTGAACCAGAGGAAACCCAACAGGAATCATATCCGACTTGTTTTTCCCAAAGTGAGGTCCTGAAACTGAGTTTGTTTCAGAGCTACGGAGGGTTGTAAAGGACAACACTCACACTGCAGGAAGAGACAAGGGCTTTAAATGTTTTACAAAGGTTGTTTGAATGTATGTGTGTACTGGAACACTGAGACTGAGCAGCGTTCATGATGTTTAAATCCACAGTTTCAGCTGAAAGAGGAAGAATAAAAATGAAAACAGCTTGTTGTGCTGAAAAACCCAGTGCTGAAAAATGAAGCCAGTTAAAACCACTTTGAGCCACTGAGCATATAAACTTTGGATGCTTTTAATCAAATCTGAACATTTCTAACTTTTATTTGTCTAAAAGTGATAAAACGTTAAACTCCAAAGACTCTGATTTTTAGTTTTAGGTACAGAACTTACCACATAGTCTGCAAAGAGGGAGGCCTTTTAATTATGATTCAGCATCTCTGAGAACATCATCAGTGCAGCAGATTTGCACGTGGATGTTCAAAACTGCATTTTACACCCAAGACTAAATCCGAGGAACAGAAACCAGAACCTGCATTTAGAGACCAGGATCATCTTCTGCCTGTGATTACCTGTGTATACCACACTTGCACACACCCGAAAGTATGAAGATATTAAACTGGCTTCATGAAATATAGTTAGTGTCAACAAAAGGAAACAACCAGAATTTAAAAAGAAACAGTTGAAGTGAAGAAAGCAGCGTGATACACACACACACACACACACACACACACACACACACACACACACACACACACACACACACACACACACACACACGTGGATGATCTGATAGGCTGATTCCGTTCTCTCAGAGCTGGTTGGGGTCCTGCAGGTCTCTGAGCTCAGACACACACCTGTAAATCAATCAGCGCAGACTTTTGTCTTTGGAATAGGAGCTAATCACTGAGTAAGCGAGTGGCTCCCTTATTCTCTCATGAGGAGCACGTCAAAAGGTTTTTAACCCTGAGAGCAGGGCACCAGGCTTGAGCAACTGGGAAGTATTTCAGGACTCTGTGGCCATTTGGCTGTTGTTTAAATAAAAATCTTGGACTTTATTTCTTTTTTAGTAATAAAAAAGCTGAATGAAACCACTCAAAGCAAAACAGAGTGATGAGCTGTTATCTTTTTAATTAAAGCAACAATCTTTGTAATTTCTCATTTTGATTCTTGTTATGATGTTTTAAAGTAACTGGATTAACACGCATGCCATGTCCCCGTTTTAAATTTAGAAATCCAGATTTTCCACCTGAAGAGGTAACATCAGTAACAGGTCAAATTTGGACTTTGTGAGGGAGCAACCGGACGTTTGGCTGCAATGGCATTTTCTCTGTGTCAGGATCCATTTTAGCTTCAATAAAAATATTTATAGGACTCAACAAAGAGACAAACGGAAAAAGACAAAAAGGTTAAATAAAAAAATTTAATCTGCATCTTTTGTGCAAAGTCACATTGAAACTGTGCAAAGCTTCAAAATAAACCGATCGACGGGAGGAAGAGCTCATCATCATCATCCTCACGGGGTAAAACTTTTTCCCAATGAAGAGCTTTAAATCCAGAGCTGACCCTCTGCTGATCTCTGCTGAGCAGCATTGATCAATTTATTGGTTGTTTATTGGCTCTGATACAGAGAGAAACTTCTTGAAGCCAGAGGATCATCTCCGGCTCTGCTGAAACGAACGTGTCTGTTTTCACTTGTTTGTTTGAAGCTGTTCTGCACCCACAGCTCTGAGCTGATCATTATTATTGATCTGTGATTTAAAGGTTTGACGTCGGCTGTAAAATTACTGAAATGCTGTATAAACTAGGATCTTTGAAAACATGAAGGAGCCTGAAATGTTCTAAAGTTTAAATTCTCCATTTTAAAAAACACTCGCCCCAGAGTAGCACCAACAGCTGTTCAGCAAGTCTGGCCAATCAGAGATGAGCTGATGCGCAACCGAGCCACAATAAGAGTCTCCCAGCTGAGTCTCAGATGTCTTCGGAGGAATCAGGGTTGGGTTCGGGCGAGCCTCTTCAGATGGGTCTCGGGTGTTCAGCAGAGTGACATGCGTTTGCGGTACTGCTCCACCAGAGGAACGAGGCAGCGTGGTGAGCCGGCCTGCAGCATGAATGGGTGCTCCAGCAGGTCGGCGGCGCTGCTCCTCTGCAGCGTGTCACGGGTCAACATGCAGCCCAGGAAGTCCTTCAACACGGGAGACACCTGGAGACAAACACAGTGACATCATCAACGACTGTCAGGATGAATGATTACATCATCATCAAATGCTACAACTAATCTGGGCCCACGACCCACAACCAGCATATCGTTAGCTTCATAGCATAAGTGCCTAAGTCATTTTTTTGTGATGACATAGGCAGACGGACAGGATGATGCAGCAGTGGTAGGGGAGTAAAGT
Source organism: Pundamilia nyererei (assembly GCF_000239375.1). Taxonomy (NCBI): domain Eukaryota; kingdom Metazoa; phylum Chordata; class Actinopteri; order Cichliformes; family Cichlidae; genus Pundamilia; species Pundamilia nyererei. Next base: position 227,573 of record NW_005187847.1, read on the forward strand.
TAGGCAAAAATCTCAATTTGACCAAAAAATGACTTAGGCACTTATGCTATGAAGCTAACGATATTAGCATTTTAGTAACTGATGTTCAGAAAAAATCTGATTTTGTGTTTTCAGATTTAACTTACATGAGAACAAAGATGTGACAGATAAAATTTAGAAGGACCCTTATATGTATGTCTGTTGGTCCTCAAAGCATGTTCAGGTCTCGGGTCCTCACTCCATATAAAAATAAAACTAAGTGTGTGTGTGTGTGTGTGTGTCTGACCCGCTGGACGTTCTTGACACTTGGCACTGCTTCGTCTCGCAGCTTCTTCATTGCAGTGATGGGCGTGTCACTGAAATACGGTGGCTCTCCATCAACCATCTCCACCACCATGATTCCCAGAGACCAGATGTCCACCTGAAAACAGGAAATGGTCAGACCTCAAAGGCATGCTTTTAATTTGTGCATGTGAATGGGTGGATGACTGAATGTAGTGTAAAGTGCTTTGGGGTCCATAGGGACTAAGTAAAGCGCTATACAAATACAGGCCTTTTTTTTTTTACCATTTTAATTTGAAATAAGACCTAGAAACGTAACTATTTGATGTTTTTCTTAGTTTTCATGTGAAACTGTGATTGGTTACTGAGAACTGTGAATATCAGTTACTGTAAATATAAATGTGATATTTGTTTAACCTTGTTCAAACTGAGGTTTGGACTTTTGTTTAACTCTAAGACTTATCCTAAGACTTGTCCAGCTTTTTTCCACCGGTTTAATTGACTCATTAAATTATTTGGCAGGAACATCCTTCATGTGCTGTCTTTACCTCGGTGCCATATGGCATTTTGGCGATCACCTCAGGAGCCATCCAGTATGGGGTCCCGACCAGAGACTTTCTCTTTGGGACTTCTTTGCTGATCTGAGCGCAGAAACCAAAGTCGGACAGTTTGATCTGCAGCAGGATCCAAGAAGGAATTTCATAGATTTACTAACAGAAAACCTCTGAGAATGCTTTTCCAGCTGTTTGTGTGACCGATACTCAGCAGTATTTCAGTCATATCTGACTGAGGCTTGATTAGTTACTGTTATCAGGATCTGAATACTTTATTAATCCCAGAGGAAATGATGTGGTCACAGTTTCTCCAAGACAGCAAGGACATAACTAACAAGTTAAAGGTCATGAAATAATGCAAAATATTACATTACCAAATAGCTCTAATATACACAAAATTAAATATAGACAGAGTTCAAGTTGAGGTGTCCCTCATACTGGCGGTTATTTTCTCTGCAGAGGGTGTGCAGGTATTGGACTGTGTGCGGTGCTTTAGATGGAGGAGTTGTACAGAGATATCCACAGGCAGGAATGATTTCCTGTGTCGTTCAGTGGTGCATTATGGGTAAACTCAAGTCTCTCACTGAGGATGCTACTGTGACTGGCCAGTGCATTATGGAGTGGCTGGGAGGTGCTTTCCAGGACTGTCCTTTAAGTGGACATGAAACACCACATGTATAATGTACACCACTGAGCCTTGCTCTCATACATTGCCAAATGTAACTTTATCTGTGAAGCTGAATTTAAGGTATACATGTTTAACTTTAGAATGTGTTTAGCGCCATCTTCTGTCAGTACAGAATATGATGTCACTAGGTTGGTTGCAGCTAATAGACTCACATTAGTTTATGTTAGCTAACTAGTGACAGAACTGATAACTCAGAGGAAAATAAGGACACTGAAACTAAAAATCAGTCAGCAGCAGTTTTGTGCTGACGTCAGCTGATTGCACAGCGCGGTACACCTGTCTAGAAGAGGAAACGAGACGAGTGTCGGATTCCAGATTGTCCGTCTGGTAACTTAAACAGGTTCTCCTCCACCCTGTCCTTATTAATAAAGTGTTCTGCAACCTCTGACAACCAACAAGTGGATTTCCTATTTCATTGCAGCTAGCCAAACAACAAAGAACCGCTGACTGCTGATAACACAGAGAGTGAAAGTGGACAGTATATCATTGTTTTTACCATAAACTCATTGTTGAAGCCAGGGGCTGCACAAAAATAACCCTTAGACTCTGAACATGTTCCAAAAAATTTTAACTTCCAGCTTGAATCCAGCTTCACAGTTACATCAGGGACAGTTGACATCAGGGCTTCATGATTTAGACTGGCTTTTATAATATAATGTTTCATGGCCATTTTAACTTGGATAACACATTTTATTGGCCTTGCAGATCAGTTTATTGAGTTTGTTGGCATTTGAGTTTTGACTAACTAATAACATAAATAATCTGGAAAAAAGATGCCAGATCCTCGTTATCAGCAGAAGTTGTTTTCCTTACTGTAAAGTAGTACTGGCAGTCATACAAACTCTAATGGAAACGATTAGAAACCTCTTATCAATCAGACAAAGACAGACATATATTGGTACATGTCTATCTTTGAGATTATAAATGGTCTTTAATTATTTTAGTATTTTTTAGTATTTATAATTTATAAAATTTATAATATTTTAGAAATAAAAACTCACAAACACTCAGCTTTGCCTAACTGTAATGTCAAACTTTAAAAAGATAGAGATGGTCGTCATTAGGCATTTTTGGGTTTAGGGTACTCATTATGTGAAAAACACAAGTTTGTGTGAATTCTCTGTATCTGTTGATAATCCAGGTTTAATTTTTAAGAAGTTCTGTAAATGTCAAAGATGTGTCACAAAGAAGAAGAAGGGTGTTACCCTCCCGTCCAGGGTGAGCAGGATGGAGTCGCTCTTGATGTCTCGGTGGATCACACCCTGAGAGTGCAGGTAAGACAGCGCCCGCAGGACCCCTTCACAGACTGTCGCTATCTGCTCCTCGTTCAACCTGAACCACGCAGAAACATCATCGTAAATGGCCTGTATTTGTATAGCGCTTTACTTAGTCCCTAAGGACCCCAAAGCGCTTTACACTACATTCAGTCATCCACACACTGGTGATGGCAAGCTACATTGTTGCCACAGCTGCCCTGGGGTGCACTGACAGAGGCGAGGCTGCCGGACACTGGCGCCACCAGGCCCTCTGACCACCACCAGTAGGTGGGAACGGGTGAAGTGTCTTGCCCAAGGACACAACGACCGAGACTGTCAAAGCCGGGGCTCGAACCAGCAACCTTATGATTACAAGACGAACTGCCAACTCTTGAGCCACGATCGCCCCATGAACACAGAGATCATCTCCCAGACGACACACCTGAGAGACTTCCAGCTCACCTGGTCTCACTGACGATGTGGGTTAGAGCGCCACCTTGCAGGTACTCCATGATGACCCACAGCTCATCCTCCACTAGAGCGCTACGGTACATTTCCACCACATTCTGGTGCCGGTAGTCCCTCATGATCACCACCTGAGACATATGAAATGAAGATCAGTCAAACTGCAAACAGGTAGATCTTCACCCACCTCACCACACCTGTACCTCATTAAAGAGCAGCTCTCGCCGTTGCTGCTTCCTGAGGTCCATCATCTTCACAGCCACCTGTCTCCCGCTGTACTTTTCCCGGGCGATGCAAACCACGCCTGTGGACCCCTCTCCAATCTTCACAAAGTTCTCCAAAGTCATCCTCGGGTCGCCAGGGTCCACCACCATCTGTAGTGCCTCCTTGAACTGCTCATGGGTCACCTTTGGAGGACCGCCATCGGACCCCGCCTGCTGGTTGGAGGCGACTGCGTGACCTGGGGAGCCGGTTGGGGGAGAGTGGGGCTGGGAGGGGCTGTCCTCAGTTGTTAAGTTTGGAGATTTGATAGGAGCATTAAAGGCAGAGGATGGGCGAGGCAGCCTCTGAAATACAGCTCTACCTGTGATGATGGGACTGCTGGTGCTGTTAGGAGGAGGCAGGAGGCGGGAGGAGGGTGAGGCCAGCTGATGGAGAAAAAGAAGAGACACTGAGTTAAAGCTTCAGGTGTTTCCCCTTTTTATGCTACTCTGTGCTAGCGGTTTCTTCCTGTTCAGGTCAGGCTATGCTAGCTATTTACATTTCTATAGTCTGTATTTATCCTAAGCTAATATATCTGCATTTTGTATCGAGCCATTTCCTATACTTGTTCTAATCAGATGTGTTGATGTTAGCTTGTGTAGCTTCACATGGTTTGGTCTGTCCTCAGCAGACTCATTCTAATGAATTTGTTAAAATGGTGGAAGTGATCCAAACACTGAGTTTCACCTGGAGGTCGTAGGACGAATGCGGTCTTCTTGAATTTTCTCTGGATGAGAACAGCAGGTCAGGCAGGTGACCCACAGCTGGTCTTAGCCTCACCTGGTGCCTATTGGTCTCCACAGTGTAGGAAGCTGTCCTATTTCTTAGTTCCGCCCCCTCACTGCGGGCGTACAGTCCACTTGGTTCACCTGTCCTCTGAGGTTTGTCTAGTTTAAGGGGTGTGGTTTCAGACGAGGAATCCACCTGGCAGGTAGACTTGGCTCTCTGCAGGGCCCCATTCAGTTTGGGGCTGCTGCTGTCGCTGCGCACCTGTCGTATCCGGTCCTGCCAGTAGGTAGAGCTCCCACCACTTTTCACACTGCCGCCGCGGTGACCTAGCTCCTCGTACTGGTACGACTCGTCCTCGGCCAGTTCTCCCAGCCGGCCCATCGATCGGGCACGTTTCCGTGCCGACGGACTGCTCCGGCGCAGAGAGTTGGAACTGCTGACCGACATACGAGTCAACTCAGAGATCACATGACTGATGTAGTCTCCATGGCCGATGAAGCTGCCGCGAACGATGGTCTGCAGAAGAAACCAAAACAAATCAAAGCAACTCCAACGGCTCAGAGCACCACCACACTGCTGCACTACCCTTATAGACTTCCTCACAGGACCACACGTCCTCTCTTAGCAGCAAATCATCTGCTTTCCCTGATCCACAAAGACTCAGTGAAGCTCCTCCTGACCTTCTCCATCGACCCTCTCAGAGCAAACATCACATGTGCAGAGCTCTTCCTCAGCATGAATGCACACTGCTGCTTGTTCACCTATCGATTTAACCTTGGACACCTCGTTCCTGTGTCTTCATGGTATCATCGGCTTCATCCCTCTGTACTGCACATCACCATGTTCTCAGACCCGGTAGATTTGTTCTTCATTTTCATCATCCTCTCACCACCCACCGCCCTCTCCTAGACCTCCCCATACCTGCACAGGTGCGTCATTTGCCTGCCTTTGCTTCCTCCTTTCTAATCCTCTGCACTTCCTGAGGTCCTCACTAACTGTCCATCTGTCCTTCTCTCTCTCATTTTCTACATTGATCAGCTCAGAGTCCTTCTTCCATTTTCTCGTCACAGTGTCTTCAATCGTTAGCACATTTCTGCTCTTACTCACTCTGTCTTCCTTACATACAGCTCACTATAAGCCCATTCTTTTTTCTCTTTGCTGTACATCTGCCTACTTCCTTCATCTCTCTGACTGTCCCCCTTTTACTTTGCTAATATCTTCTTTTGAATACCTTCTGTACTTCCTTATTCCATCACCTAGTCTCCTCATCCTCTTTCCTCAGTCCAGATACACAAACACCTTCTTGGTACTCTCACATCATCCGAAACTCTCTTGGTAGTAGGACAGGGAACTCATCCCTGAACTCTGAGCACTATACTACAGCTACTAGTACTGCTGCTGCTGCTGCCACTACTACTACTGCGACTACTAGTACAAATATTAATGATAATAATAAAAATGATAATAATAATAATAATGATAATAATAATAATAATAATACCATGACCCTTAAATCTGTAAGATATCTGAGGTGATCTCCAGAAGAAAAACAAATAAAAATTATTGTTTGGATACATAAAAAAGAATGATTTCAACCAAAATCATCTGCTGAAGCATTTTTCAACTTTTCATATCATTATTATTATTATTCTTATTATTACTAGTAGCAGTAGTAGTATTTTTGGTTTGAAAATATGAAATGCCATTTAACATCAATGTTTAATAATCAACTAAATAAATAGATGAGAAAGTGATGTTGTGAGCCTGCCCTTTAAGCCAGCGGTCTCCAACCTGTTTTGAGCCACGGACCAGTTTATGCCTGACAATATTTTCACGGACCGGCCTTTAAGGTGTCGCGGATAAATACAACAAAATAAAACTAGTACCGGTACCGAAAAAAAGAAGATTTATTCATAACACACATGAAAAGACCCAGGAAAACCGAGTTAACGATAAAAATGATGACAAAATAACGCTGAAAACCGATAAAAACCCTGAAAACCATACATTTCAGACCTGAGCCTCAACTCTCGCGGCCCGGTACCACACGACTCACGGACCGGTACCAGTCCGAGGCCCGGGGGTTGGGGACCACTGCTTTAAGCGATCGTGGTTCAAGAGTTGGGAGTTCGCCTTGTAATCGGAAGGTTGCCGGTTCGAGCCCCAGCTTGGACAGTCTCAGTCGTTGTGTCCTTGGGCAAGACACTTAACCCGTTTCCTACTGTTGGTGGTCAGAGTGCCTGGTGGCGCCAGTGTTCGGCAGCCTGTGTCAGTGCGCCCCAGGGTGGCTGTGACTGCAATGTAGCTTGCCATCACCAGTGTGTGAATGTGTGCGTGAATGGGTGGATGACAGGTTGTGTAAAGCGCTTTGGGGTCCTTAGGGACTAGAAAAGCGCTATACAAATACAGGCCATTTACCATTTAAACCTTTTAAAATGGGTGAGTACACAGTTGCTCACCTGTTTATGTATTGATGTTTTCATGTATGCATCAGCATCATTTTAACAAGAAGTTTTACCTACCAGAGAACAAAAACAATGACTGACGATGTCATGTTTACATTAGTTTTACTGGTTTACCAGGTGAGCTTAGCGTGAACTGCGGGTGATACAGGTATATAATATATGAGTACTCGCTGATGAACTACAGCTACAATATTAAAGAAGAAAAAACTCCAAGTACTCCAGAGTTTTGAGTTGGTACTAATCAAATTGAACTAAAGATTAAACACCTTGTTTCAGACTGCTGCTGCAGACAGAAGGAATGAGGAAGTTTATTCTGGGATTTAGAGTTTGTGTTTGTGGTGCAGCTGAAAGATTCAGATTCCTTTGTTTTAAATGCCGTCGGCTGTCAGCCATATGGCATATAGTCTCCTGCTCATCCCACTGAGCTAAACCGGTGCCCGAGGAAGTATTGATACAGTAAAGACGTTTTTACATGGTGATCCATGACGAGGAAGCACAGTCACTGTGAAGGACCCGACTCTAGGAAAGTTCCTGAAGGTACTTCAGATTGGTTCTGATCTATGCAGAAAGCTGTGATTGTTGTTAATGTCGCTGTTCATCAATAAATCAGCTTCTTCATCAGCTTTCTGATGTTCAATGAGACGCACCGCTTGGACCAGCGCACGCAAATACGCAATCAATACATTCGACTGATCCGTCATCATGCTGGCGTTGGTACCTGATCATCAGACACAGGTCCATTACATTTACAGCAGCCTTGAGAGATTATTGAAATGATCCATCCCACCTTTTTGGGTCCTAGTTCAACATTGGTGATCCTGGAGGGGTCCACCAGGGGGCGTGGCCTCTTCAGCGTGTCGATGACGCTCTGCCACTGCGGCGGCAGCCCCACGTAGCATCCCGAGGTGACATCAAACGACGTGTGGACGCGGTGCTGGAAGTCCTGTGGCGCCGAGATCTCCAGCCTGTGCTTCTTCTTCCTGCGTTGGAACATCAGCACGGAGGCGTAGAGGCAGAGGCACAAGCCGGGTAGTGAGAGCTGAGGGAAACAACAACAACAATACTGGCAATCAGACGGCGACATGATGGACATCTTGCAAACATTCACACTCAGGGAGTCAGAGCACTGACAGCACCTCTTCCGGCTCAGGTGAGTTACCTGAGCAGAGTCACATGACCTCACCCTCCCTCTCAGAAACCGACCAAACAGCCCAGGTGACAATCTCACCTGGCTGCATGAGTAAAAGGGCGCTGACCTGAAACTGACTCTGAGTCACTCTGCAGCTTCGATTTGCTGAAACTTTATTCAGAACAACAAAAACTGACATTTTCTGATGTGCTCACGGCACTGGCCACCAGCTCGGAGCTGTGATTATCGGCTCAACCTGTGTTTTTAAATCAGGCTTTGTTGTTCAGAATGAATCCAGTGCTCCTGTAACCGTTACTAAACGCAGCATGCTTTTATTTTGGTGGGCAACTGTTCCAGGCTTAAATGTTCAGCACATGCTAGTAAGAAAAACCTGAACTAAAGCTTTACATTTACCATCCATCTGAACTTCACATTCAAAACAATTGCTTTTAAGTCTGCTCCCATGACTCTGTATACATTCACCAGCCACGGCACTGGGTTCATACGATCGTTATTAGTGCATATGCATCGTCAACCATCATGGTATTTAGGCATGATCAACACAACCTGCTGGCATTCACACTGAGCATCAGAATGATGAAGAAAGGTGACCTAAGTCACTTTGAATATAGCGTAGTTCTTTCAGAATCCACCAACCTGCTGGGATTTTCCCACCAACCATCTCTGAGTTTACAGAGAAGGTCTGGAACAGAGAAAACAGGTCACATAACCACTCGTTACAATCAAGGACTGCAGAATAGCATCTCTGAACCTTGAAGCAGATGGGCTACAGCAGCAGAAGACCACACCAGGTGCCTGTTGAGCTTGTAAATCTGAACCATGAAGAGTCAAAGCAGCTCTGAAGGAAAAAGGAGCTCCAACCAGTTAAGTAGAAAGCTGTACCTAAT
>NW_005187847.1:236463-239793 GCF_000239375.1 Pundamilia nyererei
ATATGGCAGCCTCACTTCTGTCAGTCTGCCCCAGGGCAGCTGTGGCTACAACCATAGCTTGCCTCCACCAGTGTGTGAATGCGAGAGTAAATGAATAGTGGCATTGTAAAGCGCTATATAAGTCCAATCCATTATTATTATTATTATTATTATTATTAAAGTGGTTGGTTGACTGTAATTTATAATCTAAAAGTGAAAAAAAAAAGCCAGAGTTATAAGCCTGGGAAGTTAGGGTTGTGCTTTTGTTTTACACGAAACTATGCTGTCTGTGTCATCAGAACGTTGGTGTTGATGTGACTCAGCTTTCAGGTTAATCCAACATTAATCTGGATTCTTGTGTCACTGCAATCTGATCCGTGGATTACTTCCTGCATGCCAAGGTTATGATCATTAACTACAACCAAAACATGTTCCCTGTGAACCAAAATAGATGTTTTGACATCAGTCGCTGGCCAGCTGCCAGCTCTATGCTCATTAGGCAGTCATGTGTGTTTTGCCACATCACCTGGTGAGGCAGCAGAAACCATACCTGCACATTCAGACAGATGCAGTTTAATGTCCTTCTGTGCCTGAGACATAATCATCTTATAGAAAAGTCTCTGTATGTTTGTCCACTGGAACATTTTACAATCAAGTTACTGAATAAAAAAAAGATTTTATGGTTTTTAGTATTTAGTACTGGTTTTCAATCCCAAGCTCAAATTTACTGAACATAAAGATTTTACGAGAATTAAAAGCAGTCACACAAGCATCCTCCTGTAGCCCAGCTCGGAAAAGAAGGAAAATAGAAATCCTGTTTGGCGACATCATTATCATATCTTAAGACGATGTGATCTAATGTGAGAGTTTCAGAGTTTAGGTTGAAATATAAATGAAGGACGACCCGTTTCAACAAAACAAAACAAAATATGAAATGGTATTCGGCACTGAACGCCTAGCCAAAAGGACAATTTGTCAATATCAGGAAGTACTGATGAAGTCCTGGGGAAGTACTGATGAAGTACTGGTGAAACTCAGATTCCCACTTGGCTCTGGTTCAGGTGTTTTTATTCCAAAACCTGATCTATCTTCTGAGATGTTCATCCAGATGAATGACCTCTACAACTTGATAACTAAAAAGACTAATGAACGAATTAATTTAATGGATAGAAATTCCGGTGCAGTAAATTAATGGAGGTGAAGGTGGAGACTTTGGTGACTTCAGGATGTCTGTTCTGCTACAGGCTAACACCTCGAGCTCATTATGGGACAGTTTACATTTCAGTGTGAAGATGCTGGAATGAAAATCAGCATCTCCAACTCAGTGGCCACGGAAAAGGTGGAGTGCCCTCTGCGGGATGGGTGATGGATGTATGGATTGATGGATAGATGGGTAGACGGATTGGCTGGTGGGTGGTGTAATGATAGTTGCTATTGTTGAAGCTACCCACAGGGGGCGCTCTGGAATCAATAAGATATACAGAATAGAAGAAGAAGTGATCGTTGTAGAAAGAATAATAAACAGCTAGCTGAAGCTAGCACCAGGAGCAATTCTTGATGTTTTATTCATAGAGGAATAAGAACATTACATGGTACCAGGAGACGGGTTAAGAATAAGAAGCAACGCAACAAGATGGATGCAATAAAACCGCCAAGTCCGTTGAAACTGACTGGAAACGTGGATGCAAGTTGGAGGACTTTCAAACAGCAGTTCAAACTGTATATTGCAGCTGTCGGAGTGGATCAACGGGCAGATGAAAGGAAAATAGCCATGCTGCTCACCATCGCCGGCACAGAAGCAATAGAGGTCTTCAACAGTTTTGTGTTTGCTCAGCCCGAGGACAAAGATAACTTTGATGAAGTCATGAAGAAATTTGACGAGCACTGTCTGTCAAAGAAAAATGAAACATACGAGAGATACGTCTTTCGCTCACGCTTACAGCATCAGGGTGAGTCATTTGATACTTTTCTCAAAGACCTCAAGATCAAAGCTCAGTCCTGCAATTTTGGTGATCTCAGAGACTCTATGATACGAGATCAAATAGTGTTTGGAACTAATGAGAAGAAGCTCCGAGAGAAACTGTTGAGAGAAACAGAACTAACGCTGGAAAGTGCTATAAAGATAAGTCAAGCCAGTGAGCTAGCACGACAACATGTACTGACGTTTAGAGAGCCTGTTCAAGGAGCAGCGCAACAAGAAAATGAGGCAGTGAATGCAGTGTCAATTAAAAGAAAGCCATGGAGTAAATTCAAAAACAACGACAACAGAAACAAAACGTGTGACAATGAAATGTTCACTTGCAAGAGATGTGGAGAGAAACACAGACCAAAACAATGTCCCGCATATGGAAAAAAATGTGCAAAATGTAAAGGACAAAACCATTATGCAAAAATGTGTCTCTCCAAAAACAAGGGACAAAAAGTACACACTGTGCAGGAAGACACAGTGATGATCTAAGTGAAACATTTTTCATTAAGATGGTGTCACATGAAGAAGATGTCAATGCAGTCTTCAAGACATAACACTGGCCAAAGTGTTAGTTCAGTCACAGATGATAAATGGACTGCTCCACTGTTAGTCAATGGGACATTGGTAACATTTAAAATTGACACAGGGGCCAAAGCTAACTTGATCAACGAGAAGGATTTCAAGGCACTGACTGAGAAGCCTAGAAGATTTACAGAGAAAGTCACACCGCTGAGGGCCTACAATAACCAGCCAATACAAACAAAAGGAGGATGCAGACTTAAAGTGACAGCAAAAGGCAAACAGCATAACATTTTGTTCACCATCGTGCCTGATGGACACGAGTCACTTTTAGGAGATAAAACATCTGAGGACTTGGGACGAGTAAAGAGGATCTATCAGATTAATACTGACACCATGAAAGAAGCCAAACAAAGGAAAAGAGTGGAACACCAAGGGCATGAAGGAAGTTCAGACATTATCAGTAAATTTCCTTCAGTCTTCAAAGGACATGGAACATTGCCTTACACCTACAAAATCCAGCTCAAGGATGATGCCGTGCCTGTGGTGCATGCCCCAAGGAGAGCGCCTGCTCCATTACGGACAAGTTTGAAAAAAGAGCTTGAAAGAATGACTCAAATGGGTGTCATTGAACGAGTGGAAGAGCCCACAGACTGTGTGAACTCTATCACTTGTGTCAAGAAAAAGAATACAGGTGCCTTAAGAGTCTGCCTTGATCCCAAAGATCTAAATGAAAATATTAAAAGAGAGCATTATCAGATCCCTAAGAGAGAGGAAATAATGAGTGAAATGGCAGGAGCTAAGTTTTTTAGCAAACTGGATGCATCACATGGATTTTGGCAGCTGAGGCTAGACCCAGAAAG
>NW_005187847.1:265223-272550 GCF_000239375.1 Pundamilia nyererei
TCTGATTCTGACCTTGTTCTTTTACTACTCAGAGTCTGAAGCCAGGAGAGCATATTAAGTGTTCATTGTTTTTGTATTTTAACCGAGCAGCTGTTTGCGCGTTTTACACACACTCTCCGGACCACGTTGAGTTGTTGACATGACAACGGCAAAAGCGACGCATGCGCTTTTCACTTGTAAAAGACATTGGTGTATGGCTAATGTAGTCTATGCTCTCGATGGGACGAATTAGGAAGCGTGCTTGTGAAGGGCGCTCTGAAAAGCGGCAGCGCAGCCAAACGATTATAACAGATGTGCAAATGAGAGTACCGGTACGCTAAAAGCACGTTCTGGGCGCATGGAGAGGTGGCAGTACTCTCAAGAGCTATATTTAGAAGTGGCGGTACTGAGTACCGGCGCGTACCGGCCCACTTAAAGCACTGTGCCAGAGCACATTTTGAACAACACCATGGGAATTTCGGATTTTACACAGATGGTTGGATATTACACTCTGGAAATGGAAGGAAGATGAGTGTTATTAATTGATCGACATGGTGCAGTTTTCCACCGATAGGAAAGAGGAGGCTTTTCTTTCCCCCCCCTTTCTTTAATGTTTTCGTACTGTCCTTAGAGAAAACACACACAATGTAACTTCAACTGCTCTGTTGGGAGCGGGGCTCGATGGTGAACCTTAGGCCACTCTGGTGGGGGGTTTATAGGGGACAAAAAGGGATTGGGCCGGGGAGTAGATCCAAGTCCAGCATTGACCCACTCCATCATCTCCTCAGTGAAATTCAGGTGCAGGGAGGAGGGAGTAAAGGAGTGGGAGGAGGGTGATGACCTGTCAGGGGTTTGGGGGGCTGGGGAAGGTCGTGGTCTCTGGTCCTGGTCGTTGGTATTGTTGAGAGCGTTGGAGACAAATAAGGACCCCTCTTCTTGCCTCTGGAGGCTCTCCTTTTTGAGGCTCTTTCCAGGTGGGGGCAAATGAAGCTCCTCCTCAAGCTTTGTTTGTTCCTCCCTATGAGATAGCTCCTCATTTATCTCAGCCTTGGCACCAAGCACAGATGGATGACATATGGAGTAAAACAAGTTGAAACAGCTGCATGCCTGACTTGTTAAAATTAAATCCATTTTGTTTAAACAAATGCCTTCGTTCCCAAAAAAAAATATTAAAATTGTTGATAAAATGCACTGAGTGGTCAGCACATGCTGATATAAGCAATTTATTTAGTGCAAACAACTTGCTGAATCTCTCCTCTCCTAACGGGCGGTACAGGTCCACTGATGAATACAGCTTCATTCAGAGAATTTACTGCATTTAATAATCCAGTAAAGTCCCGTTTCAGAACCTCTGACTGTTGTTTGGACACATCATTTGACCCTGTATGCAGAACAATGTTTGTCACAGTTGGATATTCATCTGCAATTTGCAGGTACTCAGAATGTGTGATATAACAGGTATAACAGAAACAATATGGGGCCCAGTACAAAACCTGGTGGCACACCATAGCTGAGAGAAGAGGACAAGGACCTATGACTAGAAACGGCCACAGAAAAGTATCGTTGATGTAGAATGCAAAGCAGACCCAGATACACAGAACCAGCATTTCAGCCTATGGAGCAAACTATGGTGGTTGACAGTATCAAAAGGTCAGCTCCAACATCAGCAGAACCAAACACTCTCCTGCATCACTGCCGCTGGAGAACAAAGAACAATTTCAGTAAAATGAGTCGAGTACACTGTCATTATCCAAGACAGATCTAAGCTGCATAGCCACAACCTTTTCTAATATCTCAATAACTACTGATCATTTTGGTCTCTAATTGCTATGAAAGGTCAAGTTTGGGTTTGTTTTAAAATGGGTGGATGACAGCTTTGTTAAAGTAAGCAGGGATTTGAGCAGAGAGCAGTGAGGTGTTGAGTATGCTAAGCACAGAGGGACAAATACACTGAACAAGGAGTAACAAAATTGCTAATGGTGTCTGTCAGGGACCAAGCAGTAAAGCATAAAGGACACAGGTGGTTTTAATTTAAAAAAAAAGGGGGGGGGGGTTTATTGACCCAAAAATATGAAAATATATGTAACAAAGCCAAAACTTAAACAGGCAGACCAATAAAAAGAGGTCAACTCAATAAACTAAACTCAAGATAATAATTAACAAAACCTCAAACAAACATATGACAAACTGACCTCCTGAAATGACACACAGGGGAACTTAAATACTGGTTTAGCTAAACCAAATGACACACACGGGGGAAAACAAGATGGCTGCCATATAACCAACTAATACAAAACAATTAAACAAACATGAAACACCCCCCAGGCAATGAAGCATGTGGTGCAATCCAATTAGGCTGTCAGTGGTACTTCAGGTCTCCCAGCCCTTTGCTGCACCTTTTGCCAGACAGGAGAAGCCAACCCCCAGGCAACTCAAACAAAGAAAGATGTATTAATATAACATAAAACAGAACTTTGACCTTGCAAGGTTAATATGTGTGCACGCCATATAAACATTGGAAGGTGTGATGGAAAAATAAATACATTTAATAAAGAAACAATATTGAACAATAAGTAGAATATTTTAAAGTAGTGACTGTAAATTAAAGCGAATCAACGGGTAGTGAGGTGTGGAGCTTACCATGTGTGGCATGCCATCACAGTGTCAAACAACACCTTAGGATGTCTGCCATGTTGAAACTACAATGTCCAGAAGATGGACTACAAAATGCACATCTTACATTACTGCGGTAATGTAAAATGTGCATTTTGTTCCAACCCTGTTGTTTGATGGCGGCAGCCTGTGAAGATATCTTTCATTATAGAGAAACATTTAGGGTCACATTTACTGACGTCGGCAGAGCACAAAGAATTCTTTATGTTACTGAAGAGGCTCAGAGTCAGCTTGTGACTGAACATATTCACGCACGTGTCACAGTAAGCATAGTAACTGCAATGGCTCGTGATCTAACGGTAAATAATATTTGTGTTTTTCTGCACGTCGTAGTGTCAGCTGTTCACACAGAGTGCAGTTTGTAATGATGCAGCTCTCCTCTGGGTAAATCTGAGCTTCACCTGAGTCCTGATCCTCAGACTTTTGAACAGTGCTCAATGTGTTATTTCTTAAATCAAAAGCGTATCGATCAGGGGCGATTCTAGGATCAGAGCTTTGGGGGTGCTGAGCACCCAGAGAGCTGCCCAGCCAGGCAAGATAGACTTTACTCGTCACGATGAGATGTCTTCCCCGTGTCTGTCAGTCCCTGCATCCTTAAATGTCTCCAGTTGTCCCAAGTTCTCTATGACTCTCCTTGGTGCATTTAAACCCCTGTTCCTCCCTGTCCTCATCATCTGTTGTCTTCGTCTCCGTTATCAGTCATCATAATTTTACCATCTCTGTGCAAGTCTGCAAATTTCTTTATTAAATCATAAGATTCTTAAATTCATCAAGTCTCTCTGTGCCTGGGTCCTCGTCACAAAACATGACATCACTGTTTTGTACATTTTAACACAATTTAATCCCCACATTTGTGAAAGAAAAGCAAAACACTTTTTTGAAAAGTCAGTAACAAAACCATCAAATCTGATCAAGGTTATTTAAATGCTGCAAAAGAAGAATGGATTGGAATAAAAAAAAAATACATATCACAACCTTAATTACTGGGGGAAAATGATGAATGATGCTCATAGTGAGTAAAAAGTAAACTGAGTGTATTTTTTCACTTTTAATGTGTATGTATAATATAATACAGATACATAAAAACACTCCCAAAACAGAATAAATTATTACAAAATATTAAAATAAAAATGGAGGCAACTTTGCCTGTGGTAGAATGTATACAATGTATGAAAAAATCTTTACTGGAGATACTAATTTTGTGTTGTAAGATTTGAGTTTCATGCTTTCATAGTGGTACTTAGGACAGCTTGACGTTTTTCTCAGGTGGTACACGCTGTAAAAAGTTTGAGAAACACTGATAAGGTAAGTGTATGTGTGCTTTTGGAAAACATTTAAAGCTGCTGTACAGAATCTTTGAAACCAGTTAGCTTAAAACATTTTTAGACTATAAACAGAGCGCTCTGCTTCTCTTTACAGTTCCTCACTCCATCAGGGCTGTTTGGCACTTTCTGATAGTGTGCAAATGTGGTGCACGTACTGCGGCAGTCATACAGACAACTGGACGGTCCAAAAGTTGGCCTACCTATTACTGGCTGAGGTTTCAGTAGAGTTGTGGCTGAACCACATAAAAATATATCATTAATTTTAATCTCCCCAATCCATTATAATATTAGGTTGGAACTCCTACCTAACTATATAAAGAGTAACTGAAGCACCCCCAAAAATGGGCTAAAACCGCCCCTGGAATCGATCCTCCTTCAGCTTCCTCTCATTTATATGATGTGTCTCGCTGTTTTCAGAGAGAAACACTGAACCCGAGCTCACACTGGCTCATTTTGGTTAGCAGGCCTGCAGTGCTCTCCTTCACACTCCGTCCTCCAGTGGACAGTCTTTCCTCCTCCCTCATTAGGTTTTCCTCCATCATCACTGAGTTTTTAAAATGGACTAACGATGCGGTGGAGTTTTTGCTGTAACACAAAAGTCTGGTAGTGAGTCAGCCCCACAGCTATCTGGAGCATGTGCAAACTGATAATAATCTTTAATAGGGCTGTCAAAATTGAGCGCAAACAAAACAACCGCTGTATAATGCCCTCCGCTATCTTAGTTTCATTGGTCACATGACTGCATCACATGACTAAAATCTGTCATCATTTTCGAAAAGGCTCTGGTTTTGCTGTCCACACTGCCATGCAAAAATGGCGTTTTCAAATGTATCTGCTTTGGAGAGGGTTTTTCAAAACACTGCATTTTCCTTGAACAAAAACACCATCTGAGTGTGGACAGAACGCCAAAACGGAGAGAAAAAGATGCGTTTTCAAACAAAAATGTATCAGTGTGGACATGGCCTGAAGTAACCATGAATCCCAAGTACTGCAATCCAGCAAAGGACTTCTAGGATTGTCCAGTGTCTCCTCTGCTAAACAGAGCTATAAAGGAAGAAGCACTGAAGCTCCTTTCCTCAGTGTTTGGAACAGCTCTGATTATGCGTGAGGAACCTGCCTGAGAAACATTGACTTCTGAATGCACCCAGAGACGTGCCGACCC
Source organism: Pundamilia nyererei (assembly GCF_000239375.1). Lineage (NCBI taxonomy): Eukaryota > Metazoa > Chordata > Actinopteri > Cichliformes > Cichlidae > Pundamilia > Pundamilia nyererei. The sequence goes on from NW_005187847.1 coordinate 270,363, forward strand.
ATACCAGAAACTCGATTGTCCTGGATGTATGCATTTTTCCTGTCCTTTTCACAATAAAAGCCCAAAACACATTGTATGACTGCACATGTGCAGGACGAAAGGAAACAGGTAACAGGAGTATGATGAAACATTTTATGGCAGATCATCTGATTGAAATTTCATCTTTCTTAATATAAATATGCTTCTGTTTTTGTTTAGAAATTCTGATGAGACTAACAAACAATAACATTTTTCCTATCAAATAAATTTTGTTAAATGATTTCTTAAACTAATCTTAATTAGTGAATTCTGAGGAACGTGATGTGAATTTGATGTAATATTTATTGTTTGAAGCTTTAATAAAAATCAAAACAGATGAGAGGGAGCACTCTTCAAAAGAAGGAATTGACTGTAACTGTAAGATGTAAGCAGTCCTCTTCCTCTGACATATGGATAACAGGAAACAGGAACTTAATCCTTTCAAACTACGGTAAGCATCTTTTCACACACGTGCAGAACAAACAGTGTTTCTGGTGCACACAGTAGGTGGCAGCAGAGAGCAGGGTGTATGTTTATTATCCAGCAGGCCTTGCAGCATATGACTGGAATTCGTCGTATATCTGGAAGGAAGCACCGGTGAGAGGTCTACATGAGGAGACAGAAAGCAGCTGCAGGGAGAGCCACAGTTACTCTGAGAACTCTAATGTACTCGAATACATCCAAAGGTTACTCCGGGGGTAGGCAACTCCAAGCCTCGAGCACCAGTGTCATGCAGGTTTAAGATGTGTCCTTGATCCAACACAGCTGATTTAAATGGATAAATTACTTCCTCAACATGTCTTGAAATTCTCCAGAGGCCTGGTAATTAACTAATCATTCAGGTTCATTCAGGATTCAGGTGTGTTGACCCAGCTTGATATCTAAAACCTGCAGGAAACTGGCATTTGAGGCCATGAGTTCCTGCACCCATGGGTTACTCCAAAATCAGAGGTAGCAACTCCAACAAATAGCTCCTCCTCCTCGCTCAGAGGTTTCAGTTTCTCTGGAAGACACAAACATTAATCAGCTGATCAACTCAAACCTGCAATCAGTGAACACCTCATGAGCATCGCATGGTCAGTGAACTCACCCTCCACTTCCAACTGCTCCTGATTGGAGCTTGCAGCTCCTCGAAGCTCAGCTCCCCCCCACCTCCTCGCTGCAGCAGCTCTTTGGAGTATGTCACCTTCTCCACCATCATTCACCTGCAGCTGGAGGACACAAACCAATCGATAATCAATAACAACTATGATGAATAACCTCTAATAACCTCTTTTTATTACTTAAGTTACTGTCTTGTGTTGTGATGTGTCATCTCGTGTCTTATGTAGGCTGTGTCCCAATTCAGGGTCTGCACGCTTGGAGTACGCATTTCAAGTGCGATTACGTCACCGCTACGCGACGACGGCTGTCCCAGTTCAAAGTGTACTTCAAATGCATACTCCAAATGCGCCGTCGATTTCCCCAAATATCAAGCATGGTCCGGTGCACGCTTCGTGGTCCCATATATCCCACAATTCATAGCATGGCGGTGGGTGTGGATAATTTTGCCGCAAAATACAACAGACGGCAAAAGGGACCGGCCGAAGAGTGAACTGTCAAAAGTAAGTACTGAATATTATGTCACTTATTTATGTGCGAATGTTTAATAACGAAGAACATTAAAACATTACTGTTGGCCACATGTCTGCAAAGTTATGTGACATTAGCGATGTTTGTACTTTCAGCGTTAACTTGGTTTTAAAGCCTCTACTTCAAAAAATATATATAGTTGACCTTAATCTTACAGAGAATGTGATGATTTTATGGATAATTAAAGTCAGTCATATATCCACAAACAAGCTGAAAGTCAGTGATGCTGCTCGGTTTGCGGTCCTGAATATCACGGCACAAGCAGGATCCACTGCACTGTTAATGTTAGCTATGTTATATTGCTGCCTCTGTTCGGTGGTGTCGAGCCAAACGGACTTTAACGTGTGTTTGAACGAGCTGACGGTTCACTCGTTAAGCTGATAGAAAGATGCTTTAATCACAGGAGTCACACATGTGTCCACTGTACCATCTGGGAACTCTTCTTGTTTAGCACTCGTAATAACACAAACACTAAATTCTCCTTCTCTTGTGCTGTTTTGTAGCAGTGTATACACCTGAGACTGTCACCTGTCTGTCC
>NW_005187848.1:0-2967 GCF_000239375.1 Pundamilia nyererei
TGCGCCATGGCGGACGCCGTGGACAATCCAAGGTCCAGGCCCCTTACCGAGGGATGGCCCGTGCACCGCCCGCCTCCAATTGGAGGAGGGGCCCAAACACTCATCCTAACCCCTAAGAGCCGCCAGTTCGTCTACTTTATTGGGGAGAGATCTCATATTCCCCATAATTCCCCATAGTACCTCCTAACTTTACTGCGACGCCCAATCCCGGCCTGAGTACCGCGTCTCTTCCTCCTCACCTCGCGGGGGATGTTAGCTTGCTCGGCGGTAGGCAGGGCAGCGGAGGCTCCGAGGGCTAACAGCTGATCCCTGCTGTAAACAATGGGAGGGCGTAAAAAATGTAATAAAGAACACCATTGTCCATAGAATTCTGAGCTCCATTGTGGGGGACAGCAGTCCACAATAGAAAAACAAAAACAACAAAGAAACATATATTAAAGAGAGACAAAGGACTCGGTCAGGCCGGAGCTGCTGATACTGGCTGCTAGCTCGGAGCGGCGCTGGAAGTTATACAGATGTTTATATAAACAGTGATTCCTACAGTAATATACAGTAAATGTTTACAGTGCAAGGACTCTTCCAGTTGGATTATTGTCCACAGAGTCACACGGAAACATATAGATTTTATTCTACCTGATTATAAAGCTAGCTGTTCTCATCCTTATATACTGACAACTAAAGGATTGTAAAAGCACTCATGTTAAGCATTAAAAAACAAAAACTTTTGCAAAAACTTTATGAATGAGGAAATGAATCAAGATTTGTTGAAGAAAACCTGGCAGTTAGCAGGTTTAGGTCATAATGTTTGTTACCAGCTAACTAGTAGAAGTTAATTGACTTTCTGGGAAAAAAAAACCAACATCTCAGGATTAACAAACTCAGAGTTAGTACATAGTGTTCAGGTTACACACTATGAAAGGCAGCAACAAGTTTAATGTTCATAAACCTAAAGTATGTATCAGCAGCAGAATGGAGCTAAAAATAAATGTTTGTTTCAGTTCTATGAAGCTTTGAGTATTTTGCATTAGTAGCACTGCTGTGTGTGTTGCATCATATTGCTGTAATTGTTTATATGCTTTATATATTCTGAGGTAAGTTGATCTATAGTGTTACAACATATTCTATAAGGATGTTATGTGTTTGTAGACTTTCTGCCCAGTTTGACCCATTTAGCAGAAGTCAGCCTGTTTAAGGCTCTGATATCTATTCTGTATGACTTAAAGCAGTTATGACATGGTCTGATTTTCTCACCCAATAAAGGAATATTTCATATATCAGTCTACTCTTCGTACATTTTGTTTTCATACATATATGTAAGCATTGAACCAAATTTAGTAATGCCAACATATTAAATGAACAATATTTCGCTCTTATGTATAACACATCTATATATACACTGTCAAAGATACTCGTCTTTGAGTGAAGATTTAAGGTGATAGGATATATAAATAACTGCAACTTGAATCTTTAGTATCATGAACAACATCAGCTAATTGTTATTTACTAACTAATATTAAAATGACTGTTCAGTACAGAAATGAAGCCCAACAATCATGTTTTACAGTCCTGTGGTCTCAGCCTCAGATACTCAATAAATCACACAGAGTTCATGTAGAAACAAATGAACAAAATGTGTTCTCCTTCATTTCTGTCAAACAAAGCTGTATGAAACGTTTCCAGTGGTTTGTATCATGGTTGCTAGGCAACCTGGGCAGCGCGACAAAGGCTAGACCGTCCCATTTCACAAGCCTCGCACTTCCGGCCTTAGCGGTCTTTGAGTACGCCCCTTGAGGACCGTTAAGGCTGCGTACTTTAAGGCTGCAGACCCTGAATTGGGATACAGCCGCAGTTTGTTGCTGTGACTTCACTCTGAGGTAGTGATGGTAAATTTGATTCTTTTTACTGAATCGAGTTTTAATGAGTCACTCACCAAAGTGAATCGTGTTTTTTGAGTCATTTGATTCACTGAGTCAGTTGACCAGAGAGTGCAAAAAATGTACATTTTCACTCAAACTTAATTTGTTTCTCTTTTCATGTAAATCCTACTGCTAAGATGAATGATTCTAAAAGAAAACAACTATTTTATAGAGAAAAAAAGAGCAAAAACATTTCTAAAATTAAGCAATTTCCTATCAAAATTGCTAAATAAACATTTATTTTGTTTATTTTTATTTTATTAGTATTTTCCTTAAATGCGTTAAATATATATTTTCTCATCTAAATGTCCACTGAAATGTGAGCCAGGGGGCGTTAATGCGCCTTAACATTGGTTGCCAACCAAGAAGAAGAAGAAGAAGCTGTGAGCCAGGAGGGAGGGGGTTAGTGAGTCCTGAGTGATTCGCTTACGCTTACGATTCGGCACAGGAAGGGAGGGGGTGAGTAGCTCAAATGTGCTGTTAGCATGTTAGCAGAGCGATGCTACTGTGAACCGAGGAGCTATTTTCTTGATGTGAGCTTCTACTCAGGGTTTTTTCTTCCAGTTCAGAGCAGAAAATTTTTTGTTAAGATACTGGATGTTGTTTTTCTCCACAATTTTAATTATAAGCTAGATACATTGCTGCTAACAGCAACAGGGATGAGTCAGTGAGTCAGTTGGGCTTGTGAATCATGATTCATGAGTCAGTAAAGTGATTCTCGAGTATTGAACGATTCGTTCATAATTCGCGCATCACTACTCTGAGGGAATCATGGGAGGAAGTGTTTCAAAGTCCACCTGAGTGTGCGTTTCTAACACCCTCGGATCACAGAGAGTGTGTGTGTCTGTCATTGTGTGGACCAGCATGGAACAGCAGAAGAAGATTCTGTGTGTGGGGCTGGTGTGTCTCGACATCATCAACGTGGTGAACAAATACCCTGAAGAAGACACTGACAGCAGGTTAGCATCCAGGCTAACTCTCACAGCAGGTTAAGCTGCAGGCTAAAGCTGACAGCAGGTTAGCCTGCAGGCTAAAGCTGACAGCAGGTTAG
>NW_005187848.1:3278-14608 GCF_000239375.1 Pundamilia nyererei
GCAGGTTAGCCTGCAGGCTAAAGCTGACAGCAGGTTAGCCTGCAGGCTAAAGCTGACAGCAGGTTAGCCTGCAGGCTAAAGCTGACAGCAGGTTAATATGTTAATATGCAAGCTAACTCTCCAGGTTGGTACAGCTTATGTTGAACCAGCTGTTTAGAGAAGTGGATCTCTAAAAATTGATTTACTGTGACATTGTATACAGTCAGGATTAGGGGTTTACGGGTAAGAGTTTTTGGTGATGTTTAGGTGTCGGGGTTGGCAGTTTTTTTAGGTCAACGTGTGGGCAAAGGTCACACTTTCATTACGTAACAGATTTCAGTGCAACACTATCGACATTTGATACTCCATTTATTTTTTTATTTTAAAAATGAAAAAGCCAGAATATGATGTAAATGCATCTCCTTGGTGCTGCAACAAGCCCTAACCCCACAAACAGGGGTGTCACTAATCTGAAGAAGAGAATTCATCTTTTACCTCTCTCCTAACATGAGGACATTAGCATCACTGGTTCTCCTGTTCTCTTCACTCGTGTGAATGAGGCCAAGCGGACTGATCTTCCCTAACCCTTCCCCACGGGGACCAATAAAGTACACTTTCTTCTTCTTTCTTTCTTCATCTTCTATTATCTAAGTTTTCCTGGCTGAGGCCCTGGCACTAACCTGACTATGACCCAGCTGTCCCCCAACCCTTTGCTTTTAAGTGTGGTCGATAACTGTAGCAAGGATTGCAGGCTGACAGTTTCTCCAGCACATGAACGTTTTTATATGTGTAAAACAGCATACAGCATACTGAGTGGCAGGCTTTTCAGCCCCACTCTCTCCAGCTCAGTGCTCCTCACTTCTCCTGTATAGCACACACCTCACTTCTCTGAGATCCTACTCATAGGGACGACATGATTAGGCCTTGGGGAACAGCTGTGTGCGTGAGGCTCCCCTGACATTGTGAACCCACTGCTCTGCCACAATGACTTTGTTTGTGATGCACTGGTGCTTGTTTCTCATTGGCGATGAGAAACACACTCCTTTGACTTTAACGTTAGCAGCTTCTTTTTGTTTCTGTGTGTAATGTTTGACTCCATGAAGCCTTTCATCACTCCTGCCATCAGACTAAGACCATCAGGTACCGGAACAGCTTCTTCCCCACAGCTGTCAGACTCCTGAACTCTGCCTCCTGACATCTGACCCACGTTAAACTCATGGACTGAACACACACACACACACACAATGGACAACTGTACCCTCAAACACACAATAATAACATGGACTGAACCACCACTCACAACCACTAGCACTTTATATAGCCTCTGTAGAAATTATCCACGTATCTCACTTATCTTAACTGCACTACTGTGTAACTCTGTGTAAATAATCATTCTGTACATACGATAATTTTTAATCCTACAACTGTTTACAACTTGCATAGTTCACATTTCTGTATAGTTGTATATCTCAGATTTCTGTAAAGTTATTTATTTCATATTCTGTATAGTTTTTAATATTTATATCCTGTTCATAGCCTGTACATAGTTTGTACTCACTACAGCCTGTACATACTTATAGTTATAGAATATTCATAACATACTTCATACCATGTACATTATAACATACCATAATAGACCCATTTCTGTAATATACTTACATATCTATATTATTGCTAATATTTATTGTAATACATCTATATCATGGCTAAAGCACTTCTGGATGGATGCAAACTGCATTTCGTTGCCCTGTACCTGTGCATGTGCAATGACAACAAAGTTGAATTCTATTCTTGTTCTTATTCTATTCTATCAGTATTGAAAATTAATGATTGCCCCTCTGATGGATGATGTCATTACTTTGTACCTACAGATGTCTGTCGCAGCGTTGGCAGCGGGGAGGAAATGCTTCAAACTCATGCACAGTGCTGTCGCTGCTCGGTGCACCCTGTGCCTTCATGGGCTCCTTGTCAGCTGGTCCTGTGGCCAAGTGAGTCCTTTTCAAATGCTCATCAATAAATCCATTTGTTCAGAAATACAAGAAATACACAGTCATCAATGTTTGAGGGCAGAATCCAGACTGTTAATACCACAGTTTTTTACTGAAACTGTGGTATTTTGGAGATTCTACACACACACATACACAGAAATGAACATTATCAACCTACTGAAATAAAAGACTTTCTGCTACTTATCTGGGATATTTATCTGCTCAGTTGTTTAACTGACTGTATTCTGATTAAAAAGTATTGCTTTAATTTTTAGCAGTATAAAGAAAAATGATACTGGCAGCCACCAGTCTTTAATTTGGTGTTTGTGTGATGAAAATTAAAAAATTCGAAGTTGATTCCTTCTTATTGCATTGACAAAATTCATTAAACTTCACCTCATACTTTAACCTCGATATCAAGTCGGTGAGACTGGAAAGCGTTCACAATGTTTAATAACTGCACCAGTGGCATCAGTTTGAAAGTGACTTCCCTTCTTTTTACATTCATGAGGAAACTGGACCTCTTACCTTAACCTGAGATTCAAACTTGTTTGAGAATTTTAGCAAATGCACGCGAGATATGAATTTTAAAATCTTACGATGCCTGATTCTGAAATTATCACGTTAACAGACCTAGGCGTCCATGCTGCCAGCCTGGCAGGGTGACAGCAATACCACATCAGAGCAGGTTAAAGGTGTGGAGATGGTTCTTGATGTTTGAAGCTGTGGTGAAGTACAAAGGGGGAAACTCCTCTGGTGCTCACGTTTACAAAGTGCTCTTCAAAGGGTAAAAAAAGGCAGCTCTTTGTTCACCAGCAGTTTCACCTGAGCACTAAAAACAGGAGATTTATCATCTTTATTTAACATCCAGTCAGAAAGTGCATTACTAACATACTTGTTACCACCTCTGACTTTAATTTTTCTGTCTGCCATGTGGAGGATCTGTGTTTCAGGAAGCCAAGTCAGTGTAAACAGTTACCTGTCTGTAGTTTTATTTTGGAAGATTTTCAGAAGTACTGCATCGATGTGTCTCTGCTGTCTGAGCACCCTCAGTGCTTCCTTCCAGCCTCCATGGTCATCAGCAACACCAGCACAGGAAGTCGCACTATCCTGCACATGAACAGGTGTGTTTGTGTCACTAACGGCATCTGTTTCAGGGTCATCATAGAGGAGCTCCGCCCCTCCCCTTCTGCCAGTCAGAGTTCGGGTTTCTGCCAGAGTTTTATTTTCGAGGGGACATGATCTTTTCTGTCTGTCTTTCTGTCAGTTTCATCATGGCTGACTTCTCGCAGCGGGACATCGATGTGTCAGCGGTGGTTTTGCAGGTCGAAGGTCAAACTCCATGTGCTTGTTGTGTGGTTTGTCCATCCACTGGAACTCGAACCGTCATTCTCTCCGATACGTAAGGCATCAGGTCGTCGAAGAGCTGCGATTTTCACAGCTCACGTTAGATATTAATTAATAATGATTATTACAATGATCGAGGTTTTCTTCCAGCCTGTTTGATCAGTGTGTTATTTCTGACATCATGCCCGGCTAATCAGCACCGCAGTGAAATAATTAGTCTTCCCTTTGTCAAAAATACATTTTTAGATAAAATTCTGCAGAATCTTTCCCGTTTCTTTTGATTCTCTTTCTGGTCACTTGAACAAACCCATCAGTGGTTCAGGTGAGGCTTTACTGATTGGATTGCACCACGCCCTCTCAGACTCTAAGCTCCATCCATTGGCTGCTGAAGGTGGATGAAACAAATACACTGATGAGTTTAGAGAATCTGTCATCAGGAAGCATGAAAACCTAAATGTCAGCCTAAATCTGGTCTAATGACAACTGGGCACATGAGCCACTGCAGAGCAATGGCTCCACCAATCAGATGAGGTGAATAACAGATGACTTTTTATCAGGTCAGAGGCGAAGTTGGAAAAAGTGGACCAAACTCTTTAAAGGAGTTTCCTAGAGCAGTTTGTGTGAAGGTCGCGTAGAGGAAACTGATGATGTTGGTATTCTTTTCGTTTTGACCTCAACAACCACTGTAGCTCATTCATTTCCAGTTTCTGTTAAAAAACGTCCTGGTTGAGATATCCACATCGAATGTTAGGTGAGCAAAAGAAAAGCGTGAAGCAGTCAGTAAAACCTTCAGGCAGGTAAACTGTTTATAAAGCAGCTTCCTTTTTCTCGCTGAGCCTTGTCACAAACTTTTCTGTTAGCTCTGCAGTGGTTTCTAGGGATAATTCATCATAAATTATTTAATTTCTCCCAAAGTATAAACAAGTTTATTAATCAAAAGTCAATCTGTATGGATTTTCTTCCACTATAAATAGAATAAGCAAAGATAAGCAAAACTGTGCAGGTGTTGTTGATCACACTTGAAGCCTAATATGGCGTCTTGTTGCAATAAACACCAAAGTATGCTTTTCTACAGTGGGCACCAGAGATGGGCAGTAGCGCGTTACTGTAATTCGATTACTTTTTTCAAGTAACAAGTAAAGTAAGGGATTACTATTGCAAAAAAGGTAATTAGATTACCGTTACTTTCCCGTAAGCACCCTGCGTTACTGTGTTACTAAAACCGTGATTTTTTTGCGAGGGTGTCTCATGACAATGATGTAAGCGAGTGCGACATTCGTGGCAACAGCTGTGTGCAGATCAAGAATGGATAATATATCGAGTCTGGGAGCGAGTATGACCGCGCAGCATTTAAAGCGTGGAAGTACTGACCTTACTTTGAGTTTAATTCTGTAAAAAGTGACAAAAACATTAGCTTCTGCTGTTCACTGCGTGGGAAGAAACTTCTTTTTACAGCGAAAAAAAACCCTAAACATCCGAGCAAGCACTGAGTACACTACCAGTGAATGGGAAGGAAATTCACAGACAAACTCGCGGGTTCTTCCACTGACCGCTGAGACACACCTGCACCAGGGCAAACATCCGCCTACCCCACTTTTTACTTGCACCTATTTGAAAGACTGAGTGTAAACACAAAAAAAATATTTTATTTTATGTGCTGGAATGTGCAGAAAATAGGTTTAAATGTTAAACAAATTACTTCCAGTCAGAGAATGTTGCAGATAATTAAATCTTTGCTTGATGCATAAAGTTAAAAGATTAAAACTAATAAAACAAATTTTAAAAAGAGCCTTTTCCGTTTGATTACATTTTATATGATGGATTAGGCAGAAAGTAGAATTGGGCTGAAAGATCTATCGCCTTATTACCTATTCAGGTTGTAAATCATGTTTTTAAAAAGTAACTAAGTAATTAATTACTTTTGAAAATAAGTAATCAGTAAAGTAACAGGATTACTTTTTTGGGGAAGTAATCAGTAATTAGTTACTGATTACTTTTTTCAAGTAACTCGACCAACACTGGTGGGCACTGAGGGACAAAGGCCTGAATATAAGAGATATTCATGGTTTAATGGTGAAATTGTTTTACATTGTTGTAGGAAAATACGAAATGAGTGGAGTGATTTATTGAAAACTGTGCAAACATAGCCACGATTCCACTGTGAGTTTTCCTATCCAGGTATCCATTTTATTGCACTGCCAGTGTGTTTGGGCAGATATTACTGCATGCTGGATCAAGATTCAAGATTCTTTATTTGTCACATGCATAATTATACAAGTACAACACACAGTGAAATGTGTCCTGAAAACGCTCCTGGGCTGTGCAAAAAGAAAACATTATACACAGTAAGTAAATATGTGCAAGGAAGACCTTACATGCAGTAAATGGGGCGACCATGGCTCAGGGGGTTTGGAAGCGTCTCTGTAACCAGAAGGTCGCCGGTTCGATCCCCAGGCTCTCTGTCCTGGTCGTTGTGTCCTTGGGCAAGACTCTTTACCCTACTTGCCTACTGGTGATGGCCAGAGGGGCCGATGGTGCGATATGGCAGCCTCGCTTCTGTCAGTCTGCCCCAGGGCAGCTGTGGCTACAACTGTAGCTGCCTCCACCAGTGTGTGAATGTGAGAGTGAATGAATAGTGGCATTGTAAAGCGCTTTGGGTGCCTTGAAAAGCGCTATATAAATCCAATCCATTATTATTATTATTATTGAGTGAATTATATAATTAAGTAAATTTAAATAAAATAAAACAATCTGGAAATTTAAGTTGAAAAACTGAGAATGTACATTGTGCGAGAGGGATGCTGAAGTGTCTTGTGCCGTAGTGTGGCAAGAAAGATCAGGCATGATATGAGGATGTGGTAAGAAAAAGTCCTGTCTCAGTCACTTATGGATGCTGTGAGTGGGGGGGCATGTCCTGATTTAACACCAGGATGGCCTGGGGAAAGAAGCTCCTCTTGAGTCTCTCTGTTTTTGCCTGGATGGTGTGGAACCTTCTGCCTGATTGCAGAAGTTGGAACTGTTCCTGGGATGGGACGAGTCCTTCAGTATCTGAGCTGCTCTGGACCAGCATCTCCTCATGTAAATGTCCTGTAAGGAGGGGACAGCAGCCCTGCAGCAGTGTTTTGCCGTACGGCTCACTCTCTGAAGAGCTTTTTGGCCTTGACAAAGCGGTTCCCATACCAGGATGTGATGTTCTCTGTGAGGATGCTCTCCACAGCGCCTGTGTACAATACAATACAATTTTATTTATATAGCACATTTAAAAAAAACCACAGGTATGCCAAAGTGCTTCACAGAGTTAGAGCAATACAAATAAAATATACTAACAGGCGGGTGACATAACTAACCAATAATACACCAGGCATAGTAGGCACAACCCGAAAGGCTGAAGGTTAAAACATTATAAATATTAATAAAGCGAAAAAGATAACTTACAGTACACCAAAAATGCGGGCTCTAGGAGGCGGGGAAAGTAAGGCTCTCCCCGCTCTGAACTCCTTCAGTTGTCGTAGGTGGTACAGGCGCTGCCTAGCCTCTTTGGACTGGACCTGAATGTGTGCAGACCATGTCAGGTCTGAGGAGATGTGGACACCAAGATACTTGAAGGACTGCACCCTCTCCACTGGAGCTCCTGATGATAATGGGCTTGTGGTCTCTGTGCTGACTACTGAAGTCCAACACCAGCTCCTTGGTTGAGCTAGAGGTGGTTGTCCTGGCACCACGATGCCAGATTCTTCACTTCATCCATGTAGGCCGCCTCATCGTTGTTGGAGACGGCACCCAACACCACTGTGTCGTCAGCAAACTTCACAATGGTGTTGGAGCCATGGGTGGCCACACAGTCTGAAGTGGGAGTAGAGCAGTGGCGAGAGGACACGCCCCTGTGACGCTCCGGTGTTGATGGTGATGTTGTCAGAGACACACCTACCCACCCTCACCACCTGAGTTCTGCCAGTGAGGAAGTCCAACACCCATGCACTCATACGACTGTTGAGTCCCAGATCCCTCAGCTTTTTGAACAGTCTGCTGGGCACTATTGTGTTAAACACTGAACTGTAATCAACAAACAGCATTCTCACATAGTTACCCTGTTTCTTGTCCACGTGGCTGAGTGTGGTGTGCAGGACGTGGGCGATGGCGTCCTCTGTGGATCTGTTGGGTCGGTAGGCGAACTGGAGCGAATCTGTGGTGTCTGCGATGGAGGAGGAGATGATGTTCTTCAGCAGCCTCTCGATCACCTTCATAACCACCGAAGTCAGTGCAACTGGCCGGTAGTCATTCAGGAATGAGGGCTTGTTGTTCTTGGGCACAGGGATGATGGTGGATCTCTTGAAGCATGTGGGGACCACAGACTTAGCCAGGAACTCGTTGAAGATGGAAGTGAACACACCTACTAGCTGGTCAGCACAGCAGACGGCCGGTGATGCCGTCTGGCCCCGCTGCTTTCCTTGTGTTCACGCTCTTCAGCCCCACTCAGATGCTCCGCAATGCTGGTCACTGGTCTCTCTCTTTCTCTCTCTGATGATGTCACCGTCCTCAGTTGTCAGGCAGTAGTTAGCATTAGCCACCTGGCAAACCTCGAAACGAGTGTAGAACTCATTCGGCTCGTTGGTGAATGCAGAATCAGCGTTGATCAGTGCAGTATCTATGGCTTTGTAGTCCGTGATGGTGCGTAGTCCATGCCACATGATTCTTGTGTTGCCCTGGTGAAAGCGAGACTCCACGTGCTCCCGCTACCAGCATTTGGCATCCCTCACCACGTGCCGCACACCATATGAAGCAGCTTTGTAGGCGCTCATATCCCCAGTGGTAAGACCGGTGCTGTAGGTGGCAGTCCTGGTGTTTACTGTTGTGCAGTTCGATCTGCCCACCCATGGTCTCTGGTTCGGGAATGACACAACTCTTGCAGTGGGGGATGATCTCCTCCGCTAATATGCTAGCGAAGCTAACTGCTACTTCCGTTACCTTGTTGATGTTGACTGCACATGCTCTGAACATGTTCCAGTCTACGTCGTTGAGTGCGTCCTGTAGCATAGCTTCTGATTGGGCAGACCAGCGTTTCACCTTCTTCGTGGTTACTTCGTCCCTCCATATATTTTGTTTATACTAAGGAATGAGGAAGATGGCGTTGTGGTCAGACTTTCCAAAGGCCGGGTGTGAAACAGCTTTTTAGTCCCGCCTGTATGGAGCCAGCACATTTCCTCCAGCGCTGCTTTGTTCTTCGACTCGGATGAGCATCCTGTCCTTTGTTGTTTCACACGCCGCTTAGTATCTCGGTCAGCCAGGACAGATCGGGTTTAAAAGTATCTAAGACTACATGTGCAAACTTGTTACAGATGTTGAGGAGCGATCTGCTGTCGTAAACTATAAAACCAGAAGATTTTGGAATGTAAAACAAAGCAATAAATAATTAAGCAGCTAAAAAAGTGCATAGTCTGTGTGGAGCAGTCAGGAAGGCGTCTGGACGTGGCCACGCCATCTTCCATCTGTCTCTGATGGAACTTTTCTAAGTTTATAACTCATCAGTTTATCAAAGATCTGAAACACCACTGACTAACCTGCAGCTGAAACCATGACAGAGCCTCCTTCGTGCCTCAGATGGCTGCAGACTCTGACTGTCTGACCTCCTGACCTCCTCGTACAGTACATACTGACCATGATGTGGATCCATCGCTCCATCAGACCTGTTCCTCTGATTTTCAGTCCAGCTCTTGTGTAATTTTCATGCCTTGGCCATTCCTCCTGTGTTCCTTCATTGAGAATAATTTCCTGACAGTTGCCCTTCCACTGAGACCATTTCTAATGAGACTTTAATGACAGTAGATGATCAGCTGAAGTTCCAGATTATCTGTCAGGTCTTTGCTTTTTTCCCCTTACTTAAGGACGTGACTTTCAGATACTGTTCATCTTCTCTGAACAGTTCTTTTTTTGTCCTCCAAGTTTCCTCAGCTTTTTAACACTAGGGATTATTTTCACTCTGGCCTGCAACAGTAAGGGCAACAGGCCTTTTTTTTTTTTTTTTTTTTAAAGAGGCTGAGTTCTCAGTGTATTTTTATTTTGACAACATTTTGAAACTGACCTGCAACAAAACTAATGAATTCATTATTGTGACATGATAGGGTGGGGCAAGGTCTCACAATGGGTTCACCCAAGACCTTGGCTGATGGTGACCCATGCTCATTTTTCATCTTGGCTCATGTGATTGCGTAGATGATCAACAGTGGGTCCATCACCCTCTTAGGGACACTACCAATAGGTCTTAAAAATCACCAATTGCTCTTAGAACTGAAGAGGCATCTCGGATGAGAGGTGAGACGTGTTGAGAAACGTAAAGAAGTCCACACGATTTTCTTTCCAAGCTCTTTAAATTATTGTAAATGTACAAGAGTGAAAGTTTATCACACCATCCACCTCTGCCTGTAATCCAGCATTCCCCTCAGCAGATATAAACACATTTACAGCAAATACAAAAATTGTTTCGGTCTATTTTGTCTTCCAGGGGCCAGAGCAGGCAACATTGAGGGAAATTTAAAACTGCTGGCTAAATGTAAACATGAATTCAGTAAAATTGTAATTCACTTCAGCAGTAATGACACCTGTTTACGTAATTCCGAGGTCACCAAAATCAATGTTGAATCGGTGCGTAACTTTGCCAAAACAATGTCAGACTCTGTAGTTTCCTCTGGTCCCCTCCCCAATCAGACCAGGAGTGACATGTTTAGCCGCATGTTCTCCTTAAATTGCTGGCTGTCTGAGTGGTGTCCCAGAAACGATGTGGGCTTCATAGATAATTGGCAAACCTTCTGGAGGAAACCTGGTCTTGTTAGGAGAGACAGCATCCATCCCACTTTGGATGGAGCAGCTCTCATTTCTGGAAATCTGCCCAAATTTATTAAACCCCCCAAAATATGACTATCCAGAGTTGGGACCAGGAAGCAGAGTTGTAGTCTTACACGCCTCTCTGCTAGACCTCAGTGCAGCCATTAGAGCGGGACTCTCCTGGGAACAACAAGCAGAAGCGGAGGTGCAGCAGACGTGGAGGAGCTGACCGAAGGCGCTTAGTTAGCAAAAGAAGGTTAACCCTCCCGGTCATACTCCTTGCCAATGTTCAGTCTTTGGAAAATAAAATAGACAAACTCCATGCTCGAATTTCCACACAAACGTCAGGAGTGCTCCATACTGTGTTTTTGCAAAATACTGGCTGGGGGAGAGAACACCCGATAACACCAGATGGCTACGGGGTCTTCAGAGCGGGCGAAGTGCTCCGGGCAGTGGCAAGATACGCGGCGGAGGAATGGCCGCCCTCATCAAACAATCGTGGTGTACTGACTGTAAGATCATTTCAAAATCCTGCTCTGAAAATGTGGAATTTCTGACTTTGATAAAGGCCTTGCTATTTGCCCAGAGAACTGCAGTGCATCATTGTGTGCAGTGTACATGCCTAAACTACATCAGTTTGTAACCTTCCCCACCACAGGAAATAAAATACTGGATCACTGTTACAGCAAGATCAGAAATGCCTTCTCAGCTGAACCAAAACCTAATTTCAGAAAGTTTAATCACCTGGCAATCTGGCTAAAACCCATATATAACAAAAAGCTCAAGACAAAACCAGTCACAGTCAGGCCTATTAATACCTGGACTGACAGTGCAAAAGCCAGTCTGCTGGGCAGAGCTGCTTAGAGACTACAGACTGGAGCATCTTCAAAGGAACAGCTAACAATATCCACGAATACACAGAGACTGTAAGCGACTACATAAACTGGTGTACGTGTATTTGTACCCCTCCCAGGACTGTGCGCAGGTTCCAAGGCCAAAAACCCTGGCTTAATGGAGACATTAAACTGGAAATAAGGGAGAGGAGGGAGGCCTTCAAGGCAGGAGATCAGATGGAGTATAAGAAAGCCCACTACGAACTGCAGAAGTCCATCAGAGTAGCAAAGTGAGCCCACTCAAAAAGAAAAAGAAACAAAGAAAAAAAACATCTTGTCTTTATCTTATAAAAAGTGTAACTTG
>NW_005187848.1:17348-21462 GCF_000239375.1 Pundamilia nyererei
TAAGACAACATGCATGAAGAGGATGATGTGGACAAAATACTCATTTGCCTAATAATTCTGCACTCCCTGTATAGTAGCTTGCTGTCTGATAGGCTGCACCTGTTCCATGAATTTTATACAGCAGAGCAGTTTACCAGTCCTGCTGGTTTGGTGTCATAATGATGTGATAGGATGGTTAACATGAATCTGCTAAATGCAGGGAGAATCCAGAAAAAATGGTTTGACCTGAGTTTTGAAGAGATGGAAGTGGTTGTTTTAAAGGACCATAAGCTCAATTCCTGTCTGTCAGGAACCTTCCAGATGTCACAGCAGAGGATTTTTCAAAAGTTCACCTTCATCAGTTCAAGTGGATCCACTGGGAGGTGAGTAAAGTCCAGTAAACGAGCCAACCCAACCTAGTATTAAACTGACATTGGTAATCAGAATTTTAAATTAAGATCATAAACACAACCTGTTAATGATGAGTAACCAATCAGAAAACACCTGTCACCATCTTAACACCTTTCCAGCCTGCACTCCTCAGAGGTTTGTGCTCATTTAGAAACAATATTTTCACCAGAAGACTTAAAAAACAACAACATTAATTTGAAATTGATCAATGATGATTAATTCATTAAACAAAAGCGCACTCTAACCCACTGGAAACTGTTTTGTCTCATAAATCTTGTTTGTTTGCTGTCACACTTTAACTCCTGTAGGGCCGAAACGCAGAGGAGCAGGTGAAGATGATCCAGCAGGTAGAGCGATATAACAGCATGTTGCCACAGCAACAGAAGATCACCATTTCCGTGGAGATAGAGAAGACCAGAGAGCCGCTGTACCAGCTGTTTCCTCATGGCGATGTGGTGAGAGCTTCTGTGCCAGAACCAGGAGAACATAAACTGCCCACTCTATCAGACAAAATGTTATTGCATGTTTTCTGTCACGTGTTGCAAATTCATCGCGGTTTCATGTCTTTAGGTGTTTGTCAGTAAGGACGTTGCTCGTGATTTTGGGTTTGAGTCAGCTGAAGCTGCCCTGAAAGGACTTTACAGTCGAGTCAAACAGGGGTGAGCGGTCACAGGTCAGCAGTGTAACATTAGTAACAACCATAGAAATAAAAATATGACACCATCCTTCCTCAGGGCCATCCTGATCTGTGCCTGGGCAGAAAAAGGAGCTGATGCTTTGGGTCCTGATGGTGTGATCATTCATTCTGATGCATTTCCTCCTGAAAGTCTCGTTGATACGCTTGGAGCTGGGGACACCTTCAACGCTGCTGTCATCTACACACTGTCCAAGGGTGAGACTTTTAAACATCTATGTAGCAGGAAGCCAGCAAAACCTCAGTATTCTGTAGCAAATAGCTTTATTAATAAAGTGCTGATCCTGATACACGCCAGAACAAAACCTGTTTTAACATATATCTGTTGTTGTAAGTGTACATGGATTGGCTCTTATGTAATCCTTTTCTACGCTACTTGAGCACTCAAAACTTTATACAACATGCCTCATCCACCCATGGACAGACAGTTTTCTATCCACAAGCTATGCGACTTGGGGTCCTATTTTGGCATGCAGACTGGAGCAGCCAGGAACCCAATCACGACCGTTCTGATTAGTCGGTGACCTGCTCCCATGACCCCACGGAGGAAAAGATGAGATGGAAACATTTCAACACAGGACCATCACAATAAGACTGTTAATTAAATTAAAACTGTTAATTAAACTTCCCTTTAATTAACTTTGATTTATACAGCACCAAATCACAACAACAGTCTCAAGGTGTTTTATATTGTAAGGTAGACCCTACAATAATAGATACAGAGAAAAAAACCCCTATGACCCCCTATGAGCAAGCACTTTGGCGACAGTGGGAAGGAAAAACTCCCTTTTAACAGGAAGAAACCTCTGGCAGAACAAGGCTCAGGGAGGGGCGGGGCCATCTGCTGTGATTGGTTGGGGTGAGAGAAGGAAGACAGGATAAAGACATGCTGTGGAAGAGAGACAGAGATTAATAACAGATATGATTCAGTGCAGAGGTCTGTTAACACATAGTAATGCCCTTTAATTCCCCATTACTTTTAATTAAAATAAATCAGTAACACCTGAGGACTGATTAATTTAAAAGATCAATGTTTTCTGTCTATAGGTGGAAGTTTGCAAGATGCCCTAACCTTTGGCTGCAGGGTTGCTGGCAGGAAGTGTGGTTTCCATGGTTATGACAGCATCAGCAAAGTCTTCGATGACATGCAACCACAAAGTTTGTTTTAGGGAAACCCAGTCCACAAAAGCACATGACCACATGAAAAACAATGTGTAAACATAAACATGTGTGTTAACGTGAAAGTGTTTGAAGGCACAACTGAAATTTTATCTAATTTTCAGTTTAAGGAAAATCATCTGTGGTATAAGGGATCTGCATAATTACAATTAGTAACTGACATTTAACATCCATTAGTTCATTCATTCACAGATCAATAACTGGATTATTGTTCAATAAATGATTAACTGAAGTGAGAGAAGCAAACGTTTCTTTGGAGTGTTTTTACTTGGTGGAATTAAATCTCACTGATCAGTGATCGGGTTGATTGTTTTTGTCCTGATAGTTTGTTTTTCATTAAAACAATTACCACTCGATGCTCAGACACAGCTTCCTTTCATTCTCTCTACAAATAACCGTGTCAGGGTACTCACTCGCAAGGTCTGGTTTCCTGCACAGAAAGGAACAAAAAGCCAAAGACGACAAACATGTTTTTATTGAAGACCCAATTCTACTAACGATTTCCAGTTTAACAACCAGGCGTCAAACAACTGTTGTACTCCAGCTTCTCACAGGTGAGTTAAACATCCCAGGTGCAACTGGCAGTGGCAAGCAGGAAGGGCCACCTCTAAAACACAAGGCATAATTGGCACACATACACATGAGTGAGAGCGATGGAGAAAGGAAATTGAGTCATCAGAACCACAACAATAGCAGAAAACTTGCTGAGCACCAGTTCAGCTCACTGGGATGAGCAGGTGACCATATGCCTCTCAGTTTTAAGAAAGGCTAGTGACCCCTGTTATAGAGTCTGACAGCTGCAGGGATTATATACAAATATTCAGCTGGGGGTTAGGGTTTAACCAGGTCTAAATTTTTTTTAAAAAAGAAGACTTTATAAGATAGACCTTCTGAGTATCACTACAAAGATTACCAACAGTGGTCCTCATACCACAGTTTGATATCAGCAAACACTGAGAGCATACATTGATATGACACCACAGCCATGCTATCATTCAAACACTGATAACAGCATAAATCGAATTAAATCGGGACTTGATGAGACCTTTCGAGTATCACTAGAAATATTATAAACAGTCGTCTCCATACCACAGTTTGCTATCAGTAAACACTGATAGCATACCACATCCATGTTAGCAGTGTATAAACAGATGGTTTAGCATATATTAGCAAAGGTATCAATAAAGGACTACCGTATTAAACACTTTTACTAACCTCAAGCAGATGGACAGGCGCTCTGCAGGTGGGATTGAGCGCCTGTAGTTGTTGTCTAGGCGGGCGATGCTTGGACCGCCGTGGGACAGCAGCTCCTCAAACTGGGCCAGGGAAAGACAGTGGTATCGCTGAAAGTGGCCGTCATCCAGGCGCAGCTCCTGGAGCAAGTGGTGAAACTCACCAAACTGCTCACGCTTCTGGAGGACTTGATGGACCCAGGTACGGCGAGGACGTCCTTTACGCCGCTGCTCTGCTCTCCACAGTAAATAGAAAAGGGAGACTCTCTATTCAAACGCTAGATCAACAGCTGCCATCTTGCAAACATACCATCTGGCACTACTTCCTCCAACATTTCCACAAGTAATTCGCGTAGAACAAACGTTGAGGTGCGAATGTGCACGCGTCAAGCTGGCACGTTTTGGTCGTGTCTGTCGCGTTCGGTGTGAACACACCGTAATGACAGAATGGCAGCTGTTTTTTATGAGCGGAAGTTTTAATAGGGACATTCACAGGAGGAACAATGCGGTTTTCGTCCTGGTCGCGGAACACTGGACCAGCTCTTTATCCTCTCGAGGATACTTGAGGGTGCATGGGAGTTTGCCCAACCAGTCTACATGTGTTTTGTGGACTTGGAGA
>NW_005187848.1:21895-23323 GCF_000239375.1 Pundamilia nyererei
GGAAGTTTTAATTCAGTTCGATTCAATTTTATTTATACTGCTCCAAATCAAAACAAGTCACCTAGAGGCACTTTATATTGTAAGGTAGACCCTACAATAATCAAAAATAAACTGCTGACAGGTGTCAGGTTTAGCTTTCAGTTTATTTTGAACAGGTCCATAATCTTTAATGTTCAGGTAAGTACAGGTGAGACAGGTTTGCCAGCAACAGCACAGATGAAAGATAAAATCTCCTGAGTGGTTTCCAGTATTATCATGTAGTTTTAACCTGTTTACACTTCCTAATGAGACAAAAAGCGAAAGATTCATCAGGTCAAAGACATCTAAGTACATCAGACAGCGAAGCATTTCCTCCCCAATCGGCTTGACAGTGATGAATCGTGTTTCATGTGTAAACTGAGCCAATGAGGAGGCTTCCAGCTACCTGACATTCAGGTGTAAATAGAAACAACATGAATCAACATGAAGTGAGAGATTTTAGAGAGAACATGAAATATAAATTGATGTTCTCGGGCAGAACGTCAGTTCTTTAGAATAAACTAACAAAAGGTTAAAGATATAAACCTTGACAGCTACCACGTGATCACTTTTCTGCCCACTGGAACAACACCCTCAGAGGAGGGGCAACTTTCGAGTTGTTCTGACACAGTGTTGTCATGGATACAAGTGTTTCCCTTCATGTTTAATTCAGTCCTTCGTATTTATATTGTATGACCTTCACAGCGTCAGCGTGCATGTGACCTATGGTGAACAACACTGTCTGAACTATAATTACCTGTAATCTTGAAGATAATCTACGAATAATACATTAAACTGTGAGAAGGAGTAATAGTGTCTGTAACTGTAACCTTGTTAGTTTGGACTCATTGCAAGGTGTAAGGCTCACTGTGCTGCTGTCAGTTCTTTTCTGATCTGTTCATCATATACTCATCCTTTTAATGATGTGTTGTATATATTCACATTAATTGTAGATCTATGTAAACCCTGCATATGAACATTTAGGCAGTGCTGGTGGTGGCGGTGGAGTTGGCAGTCTGTTGCTCCATCTCTGAGCTTCCTACCACCATTTCTCTCAGCCCTTTGCTGAAGTGAAGATTTGCTCCGATCACGATGAAACCCTGCAGAGATGGAACAGCTCCTGTCAGCCAGGGGGCAGCACTGAGTTTATTTCTGCATAAATCTGACTTTTAAAAAAAGAAAGCCTAAAACAAATAAAATGATAATACAAGACTTTATTATAAAAAAAAATGTGTGACGGTCACAATTGTAATTTTTTTGTAAATTGTTTTTTTTGATGGTGGTATTTAGGGATGGGTATCGTTTAGGTTTTATCCGATACCGGTGCCAAATCGGTACTTTTGAAACGGTGCCGGTGCTCAAACGGTGCTCAAACCGGTGCGTAAAGAATGGAGAACACAAAATTGGTCC
>NW_005187848.1:23343-25450 GCF_000239375.1 Pundamilia nyererei
ATCTGCCATCAAACAAGAAGACAGACGCATGTAGCTATGATGAGGTTTGTTAGTTCACTTTACATGCATGCATACAACAAGTGCACTCATGGGTCAAAATGTTCACCAGTACTGAATATCCAGTGACATGGGAACAGTAAAATAATTCTATTTAACCTCAGACACACACAGCTAGATGCTCTTCGGGGTCAGTCGGCTCACTGAAATGATTTATCTGCCACCTCGGTTGTGGTCCCAACTCGAGAACAAGAGCTCAAACTGCCCGACTGACATCCTGAAATATGACCGAAAACTCCTGGATCAATCCAGGACATTCTGTTGCCTATTCCGAGGAATCGGATGACCCAGATTCTCTGTTTCTTCCTTTTGTTTCTTAGCAACATCAGGATCATCATCACTTCACGTGTACTCTGTGTTTGTCAGTGCATTTTTGAGGACAAATTTTCCATAAAAGCACTTTCGATGTGCATCTATTTACACAACAGGTTTGCATTCAAAATATTTGAAAATTTATTCAATTTTTTTTGTAATCCACTCAATGTGTTACAACTAATCAAAATCAATTTTATGTTTTATTTTCATAAATATGAAAAAAGTCTAAAACTCCTCAAATAGTCGAGGGGTAAAATCACACTCACGTTATGATATTCAACCACCTCCTCAATGAAATCCACCCCATCAGCCAGCGGGATCCGAACGCCTCTCTTTGTCCAGTCTAAGAGAGCACACACAAACAGAGCGACACTGTCACGGTGTGTTCAGGGTCTGTGAGTTTTTTGATTGATGAATTAGGTTCTTACTGTTGATCAGTGGAACTACAGACATCTGCAGCATCGTCTTTAGAGGAGCCTGCAGAGGAATCAACTGCAGACACACAGAGAGGTTTTAGGGTGTATACGCTTCATGTTTTGGTCAGAACGTGTAAAAATCAGGGAGAAAGTGTTTGTTCTGTAGTTTTGTGTCTTGTGGAGATCAGAGAAATATTTTACTGCTATTGTTCATGGTCATCATCATTATCATTGCATTAATAACATAATCTACAGCATTGATATTGCATTCAGATGTTTAAATATATTGGCACCCAATCAGCCTTTATTACAGGAGCAGTTATTACCCCTTTAAACTGTTGAGTTAAATCTATAATCTTAAATGCTTTTGAATGCTTTTCATAATCTTAAATGTTTTCTTGCAGTTTATATTGCATTATAAAAGAAAGGCCTAACTCTGAGTACACTCTGTGCCAAAGTAGACAGGAAGCGCAGGCTTTTGCAGAGCGTGCTTGTGAAAGTGAAACTAAAGCAGAGTCTAAGTGTAAGTTACTTTGAGGAGCAGTTTGGATGGGGCTATTTGAATAACCAGGTTATTCATTGTTATCTTTTATTCTTTTATATTCTTTTATTAAGTTTTAAGTAGTATCATTTGATTAAAACATTTATTCGATATATTACACATATAGTTTCAGTTGTGTACGTGCTGGCCTTCTGTTTGGTGGAAAGGTTACAAGGTTTAGCTGGTGAGGTGAAACTGAGTGCATTTCAGGTTGACACAAACACACACACACCCACACACACACAGTAGATGGACTCATTTATAGGTGAAAGTTCTCCACCATTTGACCTTAGAACTGAAGAAGCTTCTCGGATGAGAGGTGAAACGTCTTCAAGCAACTTAAAGAAGTGCAGACGCTTTTCTTTGCAAGCTCCTTTGACTACGATGACCTGGATGACTGAGAACCTTCACAGACATAGGTGAAAGTTTAATTATATTTTGCTTGTGACCAGGGTTTTAATAGTTTTGCAGTTTTCATTAGTTTTTATTTTAATTCAGTTTTGATTTCAGATTTTCAATTTTATCTCAGTTTTAATTAGTTTTTACCAATTGTTTGCTAGTTTAGTTTAGTTTTTATTTTTTTGAAAATCCTTAGTTTCAGTTTAGTTTTGATTAG
This sequence comes from Pundamilia nyererei, assembly GCF_000239375.1. Classification (NCBI taxonomy): domain Eukaryota; kingdom Metazoa; phylum Chordata; class Actinopteri; order Cichliformes; family Cichlidae; genus Pundamilia; species Pundamilia nyererei. The sequence goes on from NW_005187848.1 coordinate 25,289, forward strand.
TTTGAGTTATAGTTTTAGTTGTGTTTGCAATAATTAAGTGCAACAAAATCCCAGTTTCATCATATCAGTCATGCTCTTCTGCTTATCCTTGGGTATGTTGCTATTCCAGCTACCTGCACCCTGCACCCTGGACAGGTCGCCTGTCTGTCGCAGGGCTAACAC
>NW_005187848.1:26141-28173 GCF_000239375.1 Pundamilia nyererei
CTCATTACAGTTTTAGTTAGTTTTCCTTTTTTTGTTTTTATTTTTATTTCCGTTAACGAAAATGTTTTTTCACTTCTAGTTTTCGTTATTTCGGTAGTTTTCGTTAACGATAATAACCTTGCTTGTGACTGCAAAATTGTGCCTGCATGAGTGACAGTTTCTTGCAGAATGTGTGCCTGATGTTCCAGACCAAAAGCGAGCGTCCGGCAGCGACAGGAAGACACCTGGCATGGAGACGAGGCGATGTTGTTTTTTCAAACTGTGTTAAAAGTCATTGTGGTTTTGAAACTTGTGCATGTGATGACGCATGAGGGGGCGTTATAAATTTCCCTGATGATATAAAACAACTGATTGTGTATTGTTCGAGAGACATCGATGCTGCGTACAGTGTTCATCTCTCCACGCGTGTGTTCATTAAAATCATCGTTTGACTTAACCCGGCCGGACCAGTGTTGTTATTTTGGATTTCCTCCTATATCCCTCCTCAATATTTGAACCCTTAACAGTCTCCTTGCTGTCTCATTGAACCAATTACTGTAAGATGAAAACAAACTTACCGCCAGAGACTCGAGAGCTGACTGGTTGGAGAAGATCTTAAACCTGAAAGGTGAAAAAAAAGTCGATAAATAATCAATAATCAAGTTGTGCTATAAAATGGTGGATCATTACGAAGCCAGTTTTAACCAACATGGCGATGGTGTTGGTGATGAGTTCGTTCTGTTGGAGAACCGGTGTGAGAGCATAATGTGGTGGGTTAGAGTTTTTCATTCCTGTAGAAGGTGAGCGATGACAGGTGTAGTCCGTGGTGTCAGGGGTGTGTGTGGATGAGAGGAAGAGAGGACCCAAACGCAGGAATAGCAGGTAGGTGAAGATTGGTGATTTATTGTAGACAATGGAGAAATGAACAGACCATGAGATGGCTGACTGCCTGGACGACTGAAAGACTGGCTGAATGGCTGACTGAGCATAGGGCACACACAGGAACGACAACATCAATGACAAGACAATGACCAGGTTGAAACTGAGGGCTTAAATACACCGGCTCAATAGTGACTGATTGGAGACTGGTGAGTGAACAGCTGAACACAGAGTCCAGAATGAATCAGTCCTGGTGGGTGGCCGTGTGGCCAGCGGTGGCATTGGAGTCGATCTTGTGGGCGGCCACGTGGCCAGCAGTGACGCTGGAGTCGATCTGGCGGAAGGCGGCGGTGGCCACTCAGCAAGTCCAGAGGCTGGCTGCGAGGAAGACAGCGGTGGCCACTCCGCAGGTGCGGAGGCTGGCCGCGAAGAAGACGGCGGCCTGGTGGCCGGTAATGGCGAGGAAGGTCAGTCAGCGGCCTGGAAGGTGGCCACCGATGCCAAACCCAATGTGGACAAGGCGGTGGCAATCGCTTGATCAGGCGGTGTGGAAACCTCTGGCTGAGGAGAGAGAGAGAGCTCACAGCTGGCTCTGGGTGCTGTGACTGCAGATTGGGGAACAGAGCTAAAAACGGACTGGGAGACTGACTTGGAAGCTGAACAGCAGGAGACTGGACTGCAGACTGGAGGACAGGAGACTGAGCTACAGGTGACTGAACTGAGGATGGGGACAGTGCTGCAGCCTGAGACAATAAACCGGGAACATGAGATGGAAACAGATCTGCTAATTTACTAAGGGAGTAAGCTAGGGCCTGAAAACCTGGATGAGGATGTGGATGAGGTGGTGAACGGGCAGGTCAACATGCTAGCTCTTCCAATCCATCCTCCAGAGCGCGAGGGCAATGCCTGGAGAGCCTCAGCTGAATCTCAAGGGACGTCAGGTTAGATCCTGGTCTCCGAGGGCTGCCCAGAGCCAGGCGAAACCCCTCGAAGATGTGCTGTCTTTCAATTCAATTCAATTTTATTTATATAGCACCAAATTACAACAAAAGTCACCTCAAGGTGCTTCATAGGTACAGAGAAAAACCCAACAATCATATGACCCCCTATGAGCAAGCACTTTGGCGACAGTGGGAAGGAAAAACTCCCTTTTAACAGGAAGAAACCTCCAGCA
>NW_005187848.1:30257-39845 GCF_000239375.1 Pundamilia nyererei
CAGGTACTTCTGATTAGAGACCTTAGTTTTCACAGGAGCTACAGTATCCAGAGTCGTACGTAGTGAGGAGGTAAAATTATTAACAATTATTAATAACAGTTTCCTCTGGAACTTCTCCACCCAAAGGGAAAGCACTGCCTCCTGCTACTTGAAAAGGTCCGAGTCCGCTGGGTCACAAACATGTCTTCGTGGCACAGGTCTTGTCATTCTGTCAGGGGTGTGTGTAGGACTCACAGGTAGGTGGAGACTGGTGAGTGAACAGCTGAAGATAATTGAACTAACACACAGGGAAAGGCTGGCACAAAGAACAGGGAGTGAAAACAGAGAATAAACCGGACATGAGACAAACTGAAAACTCTGAGTCAACGGCCCAGGAACCCTGTCATGTGGGCAGTGGACGTCATCAATGAAATGCTTGTAGAAGCCACTCCCACACCATATCACATCAGACAGAACTCATCGCCATGGTAACCCAGAAATGGAAAGAGTACGCCGTCTCAAACTCAGGAGAGTCTACTCCAAGCACAACATCCCAGTGTACTTCAGACCCAGCCACACACTCAGACACAAACTTCACAACGTGGTGTAGCTGTGCAGTGTACCGAGGAGTGCTCAGACCTCTACACTGGAGACACCAAATAACCACCTCATAAATACATGGCACAAGATAGAAGAGCCACCTCGGGACAAGACTCGGCTGTTCATCTGCAACTAAAGTTCAAAGGTCACTCTTTAGAGGATGACAAAGCTCATATGGATCTGAGCTGCTCACATCACATGGACGTCATCATAAAAGCAGCGAGCACTTCCTTCTGCGCCGGCTGAAGAGGTTTGGAGGTTTGTACTCTGGACCCCACAATACTTACCAGCTTCTATCAATGCACCATCAAGAGTATTCTGTCTGGCTGCATCACAACCTGGTACGGCAGGAATGCTCTGTAAACAAAGATCTATGGAGGAGGTCAGATGATCCCACCATAAAATAATAATAACATTTTATTTAAATTTTTTATATAGCACCTTTCTAGACAGAATCACAAAGTGCTGAGATAGCAATGGTGTCACATGAGAATACTTGGAGGATTTTGTCAACAGCGTAGCTGCAGCGTTTTGGAAAACCTGCAGACGATCCAGAGAACCTTTGCTTAGACACATAAAGAGTTACTATAGTCCAAGCGTGAGGAAATAAATGCATGTGTAGCTATCTCCAGTTCAGGGCGAGATAAAATAGGGCAAGGGCGTAGATTTGGCATGGACGGAAGGGACGTGTCCCCACCAATATCCAGCGATTATTGAATTGTCCCCACCAATAATTTGATCTCTTCGAGTAAAGAACAACAAGAAAAAAACGATCTGTCAGCGTCTCATTCACCCAGCGGAGCAGAAAGAGTTAAATTACGTTCTCTGCTGGAGTCCTACGTCATGTGACAAATATGGCCAATGTGATTGGCTGAGCCTTTCAGGGAACTGTTTAGTTTTAGCAGCGGCAAGCCTGCGCTGCGAGGAGGACGGCAGCAAAAAGGAAGAACCTGGATATAAGAAAGTGTTTTTCAAAGAAACCTGTAAGTCACTTAAACTCAAGTTCACTCATATAATGTGTTCGTCACAATAACGTTATAGGCTATGCTAGGACATACATGCCAACACTCCCGATTTTTCCGGGGAATCCCGAATTTCAGTGCCCCTCCCGAAAATCTCCCGGGGCGACCATTCTCCCCAATTTCTCCTGATTTTCCACCCGGACAACAAAACTGAAAACCATATCCCAGACTGGCCCAGCCAATTCCAGTTTCCAACAATGGCTACTAGTACTGCAGCTACTTAGTTTTAATATTACTCTTATTTCTCTTTCTGGGTCGCAAAATAAACTTTTAACACATTTTCAGGCGAGAATGTAGCTGTGTGTCAAATAACTTAAACATGTTATTGTTTGGCCTTTTTCAGTGCTTTAGTTGTGTTTTATTTGTTGGTGAGTAAATCGTTTTGGCTGAGATTAAAGTTATTAGATTAAATAAAACTTTATCCCTCGGGAGGATTCCTCCGGGTTTTCACACAGCTGAATAAACTGCCGTGTGAGAACTCCGGTTATATTTTAGACAGCAAGGAGCAGACGGCAGGTGACGTAATAATAGATGGCTTCTTTCACTCCTCTTTCAAACCATCTGTCCTCTCTGTCCAAAATGTGAACATTGGCATCCTCTAAAGAGTGTCCTTTATCCTTAAGATGCAGATGGACTGCTGAGTCTTGTCCTGTGGAGGTGGCTCTTCTGTGTTGTGCCATGCGCTTGTGAAGTGGCTGTTTGGTCTCTCCAATGTAGAGGTCTGAGCATTCCTCGCTGCACTGTATACCACATTGTTAAGTTTGTGTCTTGGCGTTTTGTCTTTCGGGTCAACCAGTTTCTGTCTGAGCGTGTTGCTGGGTCTGAAATACACTGGGATGTCATGCTTGGAGAAAACTCTCCTGAGTTTCTCTGATACGCCGGCTACATAGGGGATGACAATGTTGTTGCGTCTGTCCTCCCTCGCTGGTGTCTGATCTTCTTTTCAGACAGAGAGGACAGATGGTTTGAAAGAGGAGTGAAAGAAGCATCTATGTCCACTGTGAGCGACCATCTTTGAACAGAGGCGGGGTTTACGACACCAACTCTCTGCCATCTATAATCCAGTTTTGAGATCCCTCCCCAGACGCCTTAACGCCCACTCACATCCTGGGCCATCTGACCTCAGGAATTCGCATGATAAGGTGGGGCCAGGTTTCACAATGAACTCACCCGAAACTCTGGCTGATTGGGACCCACGCCCAGTTTCCCACCTTGGCTCAGGCGATTAGAGGATCATCAGGGGGTCCTTTTGTCCCTCTGTGGGGGGAAACTCCCACTAGGTTTATATCTGGGAATCTCCACCATTTGACCTTAGAACTGAAGAAGCTTCTCGGATGAGAGGTGAAACGTCTTCAAGCAACTTAAAGAAGTCCAGACGCTTTTCTTTGCAAGCTCCTTTGACTACGATGACCTGGATGACTGAGAACCTTCACAGACACGTGACAACACAGTCTTGTTATCTGAAGGAGAATTGTTATTCCCCTTTTGCCTTGAGCATCCAGCTGGCGCCAGGGGGGGGGGCGCATGAGATGAAGATGGCAGTTGTTTTGGTTAGTGCGAACAAACTGCATCCAATTTAAGAGTTGGTCTAATGTCCGTCACTGGTCACCAGGTCTCAATTCCCGTTGTTCTTCTTCAAGATATTATGTTATGTTGTCTCGATCCTGGGTCTTATGACCCGGTGTTTTGAGTTTTAGTTTATTTTGATGTTTATAGTATGTGATTAAACTCATTAGCTTTTCTAGTTCATTTGTTTTTAGATTCCCTTTGTGTCTTCCAACCCCTGTGAAGTCTCCCTTGCCCTTCATGTGTTTCATGTCTGTCTTACGTTGTCAAGTTCATGTAGTCATGTCTGCGTCTCATTATGTTTCCTGTTTTATTTTGAAGGGGTCCTGTGTTCCTATGTTCAATGTTTTTAGTTTTACTTTCCCCTCGTGACGTCGTTATGTTCATGTGTGTCAGCTGTTTCCCCATGTGTTTCCATTTCCCTCATTATCCTCCTGTGTGTATTTAGTCTGTGTGTCTTCAGTCATTCCTTGTCAGGTTGTCTGCTCATCCATGTCACAACTTCAGGTATCCATGTCAGTTCACCATGTTTAAGGTTTTTTCATGTTTAGTTTTGGTTCACCCAGTTTAGGTTATTGTTTAGTTTCACCGTTGCCCTTTGTTTGTACCTTGTTTCCTAGCCTCAATAAACGGCTTGTTTTTTGTTAAATCCACGTCACGTTCAGTTTTTGGTCTGCGTTTGAGTCCTCTCTTGCAAACACATACAGTCTGCCTCAGCCAGACTGTGACACTATGAGCTTCTCCAAGATCTTATCCATATTGCGTTTAATAAACACCGTCTAACAGAAGAAATAAAAGAAAGTAAAAACATAAACTAGCTTAAAATAATTTTAAATAAATATAAGAATGAAGAAAACAGGGTTAACCCAGGACAGTGATGTTGCTGGTAATGGTGTTGTTGTTCTTTTTGTTTGTTTGTTTTTTCCATAACTTGTGAATCTGCAAATTTACACATTCTGTCTTTTTCATATGAAAGAAACTATACTTGTTTTTGATGTATGTTTGTGTTTTGCTTTACTTTTGCTTCATATGATGTTTGTTTAATTTAAGACTAAAAGAAAATTAACTGAATGAGAGGTAAAACTTGAAGGGGTAGGGACAAAAAAGTATATGCTTCTGCCGACTCCCTTTCAAGCAACAAATGGAATGATATTTTGTAATGATTGTGAAGGCACATGTTTGAAATGTTTGAAATAAAAATGGGCACACATGCCACAGATAGCACGCGACGGGTTAACTGATGGCACGACTGGGCCAATGTTTTGTTTTGTTTTGGAGGGGTTTTGTTTTAGTAACGGTATAAACAGTGAAAGCTGGTGGATTGGCCAGTGTGTAAAAATAACTCAGTTGTTTGGTGGTGGCTGTGGCGGAGCTTCCACAGAGGCCAGCAGGTGGATGAGGGAAGGAGAGGCAGGAGGAGGAGAGACCCGAGGCGGCCGCCGGTCTGAGTGTCAGGTGAACTCCAGGTAAGAAGTTATGACCTGCAGTCTATCTGGGTCAGATATAAACCAAGTTTAGGTGGAGTTTATTTTCGTTATGCTGACTTTTTACCTTCAGTTGAGTTATTGTAACTGTATTGTAGCTAGCATGACGGAGTTTCTATACAGCTGGGTGGGTAATTGATGTTACTGATAACGAACTTTATTTTATTCATAAGGTCAGTTAGTAGAATTGCCAACTGTCCCGTAAAAAAACGGAATCATCCCGTATTCAGTGAAAATATTACGTGTTTCTTATTGAGGTGAAAAGGAACACAAAGCTGCAGTTTTTCTGCGTCGTTACGCTGCACAGCTGCCTCTTCTCCTCTCATTCTCCCCCTTCCCTCTCCTGTTGCTCCTTCAATCATGAAACTGATCAATGATCAGCTGATCGTCTCTCTTGTTTGTTTATCGCCCACTTTGCACCAGAAAGAGGAAACCAGCGGATGTCGCTAAACAACAGCAGCACGTTTGATCAGCTGTTGTTAGAATTTATTTTTAATATTAATTTCTAGTATCAGCTGATGTTTGCTGGAGCCACAGCTGTAAAGCTGCTGGTCATGATGTCGGTTTGGATATGTGGTGAGAGGGAAACATGAGGATGAAACCAGGAGATGTCCTTACTGGATCATCAGAGCTGAACAGGTGATGGAGAAACAGGTTTACCTTTTAGGTGACATGAATGAGTTGAAGTTATGAACTGTTTCTGAGAGACAAATAACACCAGGATCCTTTTCTAAGTAGCTGACAGCTGGTAACTGTGCAGGGGCGGGTCTAGCAAAGTGTTGCCAGAGGGCAGGTAGGGCATTAACAGGGAGAGGGGGCACAAGGAAATACTTTTCTTTCTTATTTTCAGTTAAAATGTCTCGCTTTTATTTTTTTTATTTTTTTTATTAAACAATATTTTTTATTGCTTTTTGCAACAGCATATAAAGGTTTGTTTTCACAGTAATATGCCGCAGTAATAAGAACACCCCCCCACACACACACACCTCCCATCCCTGCTCTCTCCCAAACCTACATCAAATAAAAACACATGAAATATGCATACATTAGTACAGTATGAAATGTTTCACTTTTAATAAATAATTATCTGAATCTAACAACCAAAGTTTTTATCTGATGTAAAATGTATAGAAATCATACATATACCAACAAGACTGTACATCACTGTCACCACAGCATCTGTTTTCATTCAAAGGCTTTATGGCTTTAATACCTGGGGGGCCGGTCTCTAGTCAAAATGCCCGGGCTGATGTTTTGTCCCAGTCCAGCCCTGGGCACGACACGCAGTGAATTAATCTCAGAAGGTGCATTAAAAAAATAAATGGCCGCACCAGTGGTGCACATCACAAATTAGCTCGCATAGACACATTAGTTGTGCCGCTTCTTAATGACAGTATCTTAGCTAACAACCCCAACTACCAGATTCAACTTGTAATTAGCTAAAAATCACTTCGCCTACCAGTGAGAGGGACGTTGCTAGCTGGCAGTTTTTTCAAGCGATGTTGAAATTTCCACATTCTGACACTTTAAATTCTTCAGCAGCTGTCCGCTCAGAGCAGCATCAGCACCACGGAAAAACACGGATAGATCCGTACTCGAGACAGAATTCACAATGTGTTTTCAGGACTTTCAGGCGTATGGACCAATATTTTCTTTTCTGATCAAACCAGAAAGCTTTAAAGAGCAGCTGGGTTTGTCTCACATTAACTGGCTGAGTTAATGCCAGTTAATGCGACATTGAAATGCAGTTGATTGAACTGAAAAGCTCGACTCTGTGGGGTCAAAGTTTGCAGAACTACGAACACAGCTGGAATCCACAGCTGTGCGTGTTCATGGAGCTGCATGTTCACCTGCTGGACATCACTGCCTGACAAGTTTAACTGTCTTCAGAACATTGCAGAGGCCTTATTGACAGTATTTGGCTCTACATGTCTGTGTGAGCAGATTTTCTATCACATGAGTCCTCAGGCAGCCTCTGAATGCTGGACACTTGGAGACCTGTGTCTCTGAGTGGGAGACCAGAGATCACATTCACATGTGTGTCTCTGTATTAACAAACATGTCATCATATTGGCCCAGTTTATTTTTCTTATCATTGTTGAGAGGAGACCATAAATAGCATTTGTATTTTCTGTTGTACAGTTCATTTGCTGTTATGGATAAAAAGTCTTTTTTTTGTTTCATAATAGCTGATAACTATTCGCTGATAGCTGCCAACATCTGCACACAAATATAATCCTATAAAGTTGTTCTATACAGTGTGTAACTGTTCATGTAGAGCGTTATTAAATTTATTGCTAATGCAGTCATATGGCACACTGACTTCTGAGAAAATTTTAGATGCGCTCGTCATCAGAAAGGTTGCCGACCCCTGGGTTAGAGAATAATCGAGACTATATAAAAGACATGAGAAGCCCAACAGGGAAGATAAGGGAGAGAAAGTGCGGCCGCCTCCCTCAAGAGCCAAGGAGTTACAAGGATATACTGTGTTTTGTATTAGTATTACCTTGTGTGCAATTTTGCTTTTTTTCTACATGAAATATTGAGGGGGCTCTGAGCCTAAGAATTTATTTGCTGGTAGTGATGTGCCACTCTTACATATATAGGATAAAATAAAACTTGAAACTTGAGACTGATTGATTTTCACAGTAAGGAAGATCAAGATTCTAATATTGCTACAGGAAAAAAAATCTTGCTACAGATTTCAATGTGCAAACACAATCGAGTGAGTGTGGGGTGACTGGGTTAGGCCAATCTGATATTTAATGAACATGTTGCAGAAACAAAGAAGTGAAACATGCAAACCTGCGTAGGTCAGCGTGAACAGACAGACGTTTTCCTCTCATGGAAACTTTGGCATTGAACTTGGTCTCCTGCAAGAAGGGAAAAAGACGCTTTTAGTTTCCACCTCAAAGTCTGTGAGTTTTTTCTTGTTGAAAGGCTCAAAGATCATAAATGACAAGAAGGCGCAAACACTGAAGCCACAGGGATGCTTCAACCACATTTCTGTCACGGTTCTGGGTCATGTTGACCCAGCTTTCTGTTTTTCTAGATTATGATTTATGGTTTGATTTATCAGTGATACTGTTTTGATTATGATTATTATTTAGTAGGCTTTGGTCAGTGTCAAGTCTGTCTCTCTCTGTCTAGTCCGTGTCTTAGTAAAGTGTGTTTTGTTTCCTGTTTTACTTTGAAGGTTCTTGTTCCTGTCTGATGTCAGTGTTCCAGCTTTGCTCCCCCTGTCTCGTTAGGTCTTATTTCTCCCAGCTGTGTTCCCCTTCTGTCTCTAATTCCTTGATGACTCCCTCAGTGTATTTAAGCCCAGTGTGCCTTTGTGTCACTGTCGCGTCCTTAACGTCTGTTCACCCTCTCTCCCTTAATGACCTAGGAGCTCAGGAAGAATGATGGGGTTTCAGCAGGTCAGAGATATACTGGGAAGCTTCACCATGTAGGGCGCTACAAGTTAAAACTAGAATTTTAAGGTGAAACCTAAAATACATTTAAAATGGGGTGGTTGCTCTGCCACCTGAGCTGACCTACTCAGGTGGCAGAGCAGGTCAGCCACTAACCAGAAGGTCGGTGGTTCGATCCCAGGCTGCTCCAGGCTGCATGCCAAATATCCTTGTACCCAGGGCAGCTATGGCTGCAATGTAGCTGCCATCACCAGTGTATGAATGTGTGTGTGAATGGGTGGATGACTGAACGTGTAAAGCGCTTTGGAGTCCTTAGGGACTAAGTAAAGCGCTATACAAATGCAGGCCATTTATTTTACATTGGCAGCCAATGAAGAGAAGCCATGGAGTGACTTCATGGAGTGACATGTGAGCTTCAGCTGGTGACAGGTAAAAGTCTTGACGCAGCATTTTGCACAGTCTGAAGACAAGTCAAAGCTAATTTGTTAAAACAGAAGAAAGACGACGGTCACAATAATCAGTAAGAGCAGTTCAGCCTTTTGACACCAGCAGTCTGAGTTTAGAAATATTCATTAGATGATAAGGAAGTCATGAGAGGTTCCTGCGGTGTGTTTATAAAGAACAGCTGTTATCCTCCCTCCGGTTAGGGTGGATTTGGAGTTTGTCTTTCTGCCTCAGATTAAAAGCCATCAAACACATCAGCCTTTTAAAAGGACCAGTGCAGCCATCCAGTCTTCACCAGATTATCAGGTCACCAGCGTGGTAACCAGACCAGCCCAGCTAAGACAATTTCTATCAAAGGCAGAACTGTTATTTCAGATATCACTGACTCATACAAACAGTAAAAGATCTGTTAGATATGACATGGCCCATTTTAAAACAACACCAGTAATTCTAAACAAGTCCTTAAGAACGTTATCATGACGCAGTGATCAGCAGTATCAAACCAGACCACAGTGTACAGTCTTTAGAGTCTGCTTTGGGTGTGTGTGTGTGTGTGTGTGTGTGTGTGTGTGTGTGTACCATGGTCATGCTGCTCAGCTGAACCGGAGGCTGACCTGGAGGCAGCACCATCACATTGACGATGGCAGTCATGACAACCGTGGCTCCAGACGTCTTGATGGAGGTTTTGGGCGGAGAGTTGACGGCGAGCTGGAGAGACAGTGGAGCATCCACCAGTGCCGGGTTCTACCCAGAGTACACAAGGAGAACAGAAAATCAGGCTGGTGTTACACACTGAAAAGTTTAACTTTATTAACTTGTTAAGCCCCAGGGTTATTCCTAACATTCCTGCTGGAAAATGACGTGCCCAGAGCTAACTGACTATTTCTCAGCAATTACAAACTGTGTAAATCATCTTGATATCAAAATAAAGCTGACACTTGTGAGACTTCATCAAAAACACAATGATATCACAGCAGAGGCCACTGTTTCAAAGTAATTGAGGATAAAACCATATCTTCATCATATCATACTTGTCTGATCGCACTCAGTTCATTCAACTCAAATCCTTTACTTCTCAGC
>NW_005187848.1:40813-41824 GCF_000239375.1 Pundamilia nyererei
CTCCACTCTGCTATTTTATTTGTTTATGTCTTATGCTTTTATGATTCTGTAAACTTCTTGCTTTTATGTTGCTTTTACTCTACTATGTACAGTGACCTTGAGTGTTTTGAAAGGCGCTTTCAAATAAAATGTATTATTATCATTATTATTATTATTATTATTATTATTATTAAAACACAAAAATATAAAGCCAAATATTGTACCTATGTTTGTTGTTGCTGGTGTTTGGAATTAGGACGCTGCGGCTGTTCATATGTATATTCAGCAACTGTATGTGCAAATAAAATATGCTGCAAAGCACAAATATGGCTTCGGGTCTGCCGTGGAGTTTCACATAAGCATTTTGCAATTTTCCCGAATTTTGCAGTATTTGGGAAATGAAGCACACTGAGAGATACAGCTAGGCAGGAAGTTTTTAACTTGACTGAAGCAAGACAGCAAAAGTAAGAGGGAATTGATTTCAATGTTTTTCACATGTGTGTCAGGGTTCCTTGACCCAGTGTTTCAGTTGGACTTCGTCACTGTTCAGTTCCCATGTATGTTTCCTGTTTTGTTGTGTTAGCCTTTTTGTCCGTGTGCATTATGTTTTACTTCATCTGTGTCAGTAGTTAGATTTAGTTCAGCTGTAATCTCACCTGTTTCTAGTCATGGTGAACCGTTGGGTGAACATGGGTTCCATGCTTTGTGTTTACATCTTTTTGACTCAGTTGGTTTCTCTCAAAATGTAAAAGAACCCACCCACCACTTTAATCACACTCTAGATCTTGTTTTAACATATGGCATAGAAACTGAACATTTAACAGTGTTTCCTGAAAACCCTCTCCTGTCTGATCATTTCCTGATAACATTTACATTTACAATAATTGATTACACAGCGGTGGAGAGTAGACTTTATCACAGTAGATGTCTTTCTGAAAGCGCTGTAACTAAGTTTAAGAATATAATCTACCCACTGTTATCATCTTCAATGCCCTGTACCAACAGAGAGCAGAGCAGCTATCTGAACGCTAC
>NW_005187848.1:60080-64502 GCF_000239375.1 Pundamilia nyererei
ACCGGTTTGAGCACCGTTTGAGCACCGGCACCGTTTCAAAAGTACCGATTTGGCACCGGTATCGGATAAAACCTAAACGATACCCATCCCTATCACTCACTATGTGTTAATAGACCTCTCTGCATTGAATTATTAGTCATTATTTATCTCTGGCTCTGCTGGAGGTTTCCTCTTGTTAAAAGGGAGTTTTTCTTTCCCACTGTCGCCAAGTGCTTGCTCAAAGGCGGTCATATGATTGTTTTAGGATCATAATGACTCATATACTCACACATGTCCAGTCCTCTGTCAGTGATACGTATTTTACAGCCTGCAGGTTCAGCAGAGGCCATGACAGACAAAGACCAGAGGAAGAGGAAGTGCACGAAATAGGAAGTCATCCTGAACCTGAATATGCCAACCTGAAACAAAGAAGAGTTCACATAAAATAATCCCACCTTTGTATTTCCATCTGTAAGGACAATAATACAGGTTTTGTAAGATGTCCTGAACATGCCATTTTTAATGTTAAACCCTTGAAATAGAGCTGAAAGAAAATATTGGACCTACAGTGGAGGGAAACCTAAAATAAGAACTGTGCACTGAAAAGTGCTTCTAAGGTTCTGATTCTGGTTCTTGGTTGGACTGTTTGGTAATTGCGTTTAGATGTGCCTGTGCACATCTGTTGTGCACATGTTGTTTTCATTGTTAAATGTGGTTTTCTGGCCTTTTTAAAGAGTCACAGTCATGCTTTATAACAACATTTGTAGGATCATGTATTTCTGGTCCATCGTTTCTCCACAGCAGAACGTCTACCATCGAGTCAGGGTTGAGTCATCAGGAAAAGGAAGCAGGAGGTCATTTATGAGGTTTTGGGGATTTTTTAATAGACTGTTCAGAGGAGGTGTTTGTACCCTGAGCTGTGACTTACAGGCATCCTCACTTTATTTTTTTCTCACTCAGTTTTTTTCTCAAGCCAACTGCTCAAAGATAGCACAAAGTGTTTTATGAACCTGAAACAAGAAGCTGCGTTGGGGGTCAAAGATGATGATGGCCACATAGATCTGTGGAGTGAACACATTTCTCCATACAAACACAGTTCAACTTGAACTGCAGTAACCTCTGTTCCTCTGTTGCAACAACAACCCTCCCCCTGCTCCGAGTGCCTCTCAGCAGCTCCTGGCCTGATTTCTCTGCTTTTCTGACAGGAAGGGAAATTGTTGACTTTCTGATTAGAAATGTCCACTTTGTGGTTCCTTCTTTTACTTTATTTTAGATTTAAACTGTTTTTAGACTGCAGTCAAGCAGTCAAAGGTCTTCAGCATGAAAGAACACTTCTTGGTTTCTCTTTAAGCTGAAACGTTCGCTCTAATCACATTAAAATGTCCGCCTATAAAACCAAAGTCACAGCTCCACAGCTGTTAGAAATAAACACCTCTAAATCTAAAACACTGAACCATCCTGAGCTCTCTCTACTCACATTAATGAACTTTTTTGAGTTCTGGTGTTGTGCTACAGGAAAACCTGGATGGCAAATAGAGCTCCCAAAATCCCATCAGTTTGTTTTGTCAGGCTTTGGAGGATCCAACCCTCTCTGAAATGTGACATGCAGAGCCAATAAAAACAAACTGAATGGACAAAGTGTTGATATTAAAGGTAGATGGACTCATCAGCTCACTGGCTAACACACAAGAAAACCTTCAACCTTAAAAGCAGCTGCTTGTCTCCTACAGTCCATACCGGCTGGTGGAAGCAGGTGGAGATGACTCACTGACTTCATGCACTCAAACATGTGATCATGGGCTTACAGTCAATTCATATATATAAACATGAGTATATAAAATGTTTGATGGTACAAACAGCCCCAGCAGTTACAGCACTTTCAGAAAGACATCTACTGTATTCAAACGTATTCCCCACTGCTGTATGATCCACTATTGTAAATGTAAATGTTGCTAAGAAGATGGGTTTGTTTGTCCTCTTTCTTTCTCCCTTTCCTATCTCTCACTCATGTCTGTCCCGTCTGTAACAACTGAAAATAAAATAAATAATAAAAACAAAGGTCGATCAAATGGACCAATATGGCAATGCCACAATGATCCATTTGGCAAAATAAATCCATTGGGTATCCTTGTTGGTCTTCAGACAACAATTCTGACGGCTAACCAAATGGGACAGGCAAAAAGAAAAAAAAAAAAAGAAAAAAAAAGATGGTTTGAGGTAGGTTATTTGGAACTATCTTCTACCTCACAAAGTGTCATTGCCTAAAACCCAAATTCTCTTTAATGGCCACCAGAGGGCGATGCCTGTGGCTTCCAAGACCCTTCCAGTCCTAAAGAAAGTCCACAGATGCTCTGACATGTGTAAACACTTTGTTGATGAGTTCGTAGTGCATCTTGACAGATTTTAAAAGATTAAGATAAGATAAGATAAGATAAGATAAGATAAGATAACCTTTATTAGTCCCACACGTGGGAAATTTGTTTTGTCACAGCAGGAAGTGGACAGATGTCATGATGAGCCTTGAACAGAGAACAAGACCTGAAAGACCACACACACATTACTCATCAGGTTTGAAGCTTCCAGTAAACTTCCAAAAAGCAGAGCATCCTCACAAATATTGACACAAGCTCAGTCTGTAATCAGTGTGTTTAATAACAGCTCAGTGCCAAGAGCCAATCAGCATCCAGCTGCTGCTGCACCCACATCTAAACATCTGGCTCACCACTAACTGCTAAGGGCTAACCTTTAATTACACTCCTTCAGAGTCCTCATTCATTCAGCTACTGAAGCTCAAACACAGACTCCACACCCAAACGCTGACCTCCAACCTCTGACCTCCCAGTCTCAGAGGCAAACAAAGCAGCAAATTTTCCCCAACAAACAATGAAAGAGTTAAATCAGTGACCTCATAACATTTTAATTCAGCCTAATAAGTCCAGCAGTTTCAGTTTAACCCTGTCCTGTCCTGCAGTCTCTCAGTGACGCTGTGGCGACGGGCGAGCTTCCTCCTGCTCTACGAGTCAGAAGCTTTTTAAGGATCTCACATCTCAATAAAATCTCTCCACCAGACACACGGTCCGTTTTGAAACGTTTTCCTCAGTGAGCTGAAAGCCTGGATGAGGATTATACTGGAGCAGGAGGTTATGTGGTGGTGGTGGTGGTGGTGGTGGGGGGGGTACAGTTTAAACCTCCTCATCCTCAGACCTGCATCTACTGAGCTGCAAATTCAAACTAACAATCACAATTAAAAAAAAAAACCTCAGATGGGGCTCACCTGTCCATGATGTCACGCTCTCTGTTTGTTTACCTGCCTGTCTGGTGTCAGCTGACCTCTGTCTGTCTGTCTCTTCTCTGAGTTGAACTCTTCCTTTTGTGTCTCCCTCTCTGATGTCAGCTGTTTTTCCTGCCTCTGAACTCTGCTCTGAATGTCTGAGTGATGAAACTCACAGATCAGCAGCTGGAGGATGAAGAGGAGGAGGAGGAGATCACGTCGAAGTTTCTGGTTTTCTGTCCCTGTTCACTCTGAGCACCGATCTCTCTGTGGAGACTTTTATCCCGAGGGAGTCACAGACTCCTCCCCCTACCCCTCATGCTTCCCCTTCCTCCCCTCCCCCTCCTCTGTGTTTCTCTTCATGTTTTAGCTATACATTTTCTCATTTTCTTTTGGAGAGGTCTTGAGTGAGCTGAGGGTTTTTTATTGTGTAAGGGTTCAAACCAACAACAAAACAAAAATACTGTCATGCACTCATCATTGGTGGTTTTATCTAACAGAAACTGACTTAAAAAAAATCAGAATGTGCCTCACAGTAAAAACAATAATATTGGCATAAAATAATCAGGTGATTAAAAACCAGGACATTTATTATTAATGTTCTTTTTACATAATATTTTAAATAAATTTAGTTCCTTATTCAGATTTCAAGGATTATTTTGAACATACAAAGCTACTTGAGTCCTCCTGGTCTCAAACTGGGAGCTTTCCTGTGTGAGGCATAGCCACACCATAAAATAACTAAATAAAAAAAGTAATAATAATTTTAATCCATATTAAAAACAGTACTGTTCTGGTAGTTTGAGCAAAAGAAAAAAATAAAATAACAAAATAATATTAATTTCCCATCACATCAATCTACAGATTATAAAACTGTAAATAATAAATGATCAAAGTATTACAATGCAGTAAATTAAATACTTTTGTTGTACCTTTAACTTAACATTCAATTCAAATTAATTTTACTTACATAGCACTAAATAAATGCTGCAGATGCTTCTATTTCATTTGTATTATAAAGAACCCCAGAGAAGCCCCAACAATCAGACAACTTTCTGATAATAATGAATTACAGTCGTCCAGCCTGGAAGTAATAAATGCATGAACTAGTTTTTCAGCGTCACTCTGAGACAGGATATTTCTAACTTTAGAGATGTTGCACAAATGGAAGA
>NW_005187848.1:66424-74987 GCF_000239375.1 Pundamilia nyererei
CTTTTGTCCATTTTTATTTTGTGTTTAATAAACCACCCTCACACCTTTACAAGTGCCTGCGTTTGGATCCTCCTTTATTTTTCCACACGGCTCATCTCACTCGCCGTGACAGTTTGTTTATAATGGAGCACTTTAACGAAAAATAATTTCCCCTAGGGATCAATAAAGTATTCTGATTCTGATTTGTCCCACAGTGGGGACATTTTGAGTGTTACTGCAGCAAAGATTATAATATTAAGAATACTTGTTAGATTTGAATGGTTATGATTTTATGGGATTAATATAGAAATATAGGAGGCCAAGCTGAAAATGTTTTAATCTTCACTGAGCGCAAAGCAGGATGGTCACGATTAGAAATGCACACATTAAAGGGACAATCCAGGGTCAAAGAGGCCAGAGGGAGAGGCTGAGATGGTTTGGACATGTACGGAGGATGTTCACTTATTCTTAGCAGGGTCATGGAAGAGGGGCTGGAGCCTATCCCAGCTACCATAGGGTGATGTACACTAATGACAGGTTGCCAGGAAACAAGCTTTTATTAAAGGGAATGTCTTTCTTCAGCTTTCAATAATAAACTTCTTAACCAGATTAAACTTGATTTTAATCTCGTTGGTTGAATTTTAGACTTTTTAACTGACAGATCTCAGTGTGTGAGAGTAAACCTTTCCAAACAGCTGAATTCTTCTACTGGCTCACCACAGGGTTTTTGTCTCTCCCCTTTACTATATATTTTGTACACTAACGACTGTCCCAGTAACAGGCGTTTCTTTAAATATGCAGATGACACAGTTATTGTAAACCTCCTTCATGGTGGAGAGGATTCCCGTGGGCCTGTTGTGGATGAGTTCTCTTCTTAGTGTGATCATTCCTTCTTAAAGATCAACACCTTGAAAACTAAGGACATGGTGACTTCAGGAAGACATCCTCCCATCCTGCACTAACAGTGGTAAATGGTGCAGCCATTGAACTGGTGGACAGTTGTAAATATTTGGGGGTTGTTCTTGATAAGGCTCTGTCCTTTCAGTCACATCTTGATGCTACAGTGAAAAAAGGTCCAACAACGACTGTACTTTGTGTCATGATCGGGAGTCTGCGACTCCGTGTTTATGTTATTATTATTCTGTGGTTTTGGTTATTTTGGGGTTCTTGTACTTTCCCTGTTCACGTTTCATGTTCCTATGTTCTGTGTTCCCCAGTCTGTGTGAAGTCTGTGTGTTGTGTCATTGCGTGTATGTGTTTCATGTTTTATTGTGAAGGTCTGCGTCTTATGTGAGTGTTTTCAGATTGCCTCCGTTGTCTCGTCACGTTAATCACTCCCAGCTGTGTTCCCCACCTGTGTGTAATCTCCCTGTGTTCTCTGAGTGTATTTTAGTCGTGTCCTCTTTCTTAGTAGTTGCTGGTTTGTCTGCGTTATTCCCCTCTGCTATTCTGTGTTTGTTCTTCCGGCTTCCTGGTGATTCTCCCTGCAAGGTACCCTCGTTCGTGTTCTGGCTTTGTGTTAAGCTTTAGTTTTCCCAGTTTAGAGTATTTTCTGTTGTGTTCCTCGCCCCCCTTCCTGTTGTGCTGTATTTCACCTTTTGTTAATAAAGCTCACTCACTACTTAGCAGTCCTTATCTTGGGTCCTTATCTCCATTCCACACGTCAGCTACGCCAGGTGTGACACTTTGTAAGGAAACTGGGAGGTTTTAACGTTTCATCTGAAATGATGACCCTTTTTATAAACGTTTTATTGAATCTGTTTAAATGTTTTGTATCATTGGTATGGTACTGTGTCTTTGACCAATAAGACCAGACTTGCTAACCTGGTTAAAGTGGCTGGTCAGACTTCAGGGAGGTCTCAGGTCCAGCTTGTGGACTTTTATAACAGACAGGTGCTGAGGAAGGCAACCTCGGTCATGTTATGTTCAGACTGTCCTCCCTTTAATGATCTTCAGCTGCTTCCCTCAGGTTGTTTGTATAAAGTGCCTGCAGTGAAGACCAAGAGACATAGTGTCCTTTGTACCTGCTGCTATTATCATGGTTAACAACACTAAACCATGAGTGTTGTTGCCATTGCACTTTGTTGATGATAACATTTGGGCCGTCCTCTCTGGGGGGTTTCCTGTGAGTTTTGCTTGTTTACTTTTATCTGTGTGTGGACAGACTGCAAATCAATTTCCCACTGGGGACAAAGTTACCATTGACCACTGACCAATCTGTTGGGTTGCCAACACATAGGCAGACAACCATTCACATTCACACCTATGGGCAATTTAGAGTCACCAGTTAACCTAACTCCACTAACTACACGTGTTTGGACTGCAGGCGGAAGCTGGAGTACTCGCAGAGAACCCATGCATCATCAAAACAGTCAGGCTTTCCTAATGTGACTGAGATTTTCAGCTTCAATGAGATAAAGTGTAATATTTAATGGAGGATAACCTGCGACATAAAAAGCAAAATCAGAGAAAATTTGGGATTAATGTGAGCACACTGAAGGATTCACAAAGGCCAAAGAATAAAATTATAAAGAGAACCATGGAGTTCAATAATATCTACATTCTTTATAGCCACTCTCCCTACTTTGCACATGTTCAAATCAGCTAAGCCTCTGACTCTGAGCTGTCTCTCTGATGGACTCATTTCTAATCCTGTCCAACCCCTCTCAGTTCCAGTGAACATCTGGATCATCTTCAGCTCTGCCACCACCATCTCCAAACCATCCATCACAGAATTCAAGACATTCAGGTGTTAAGGATGTTAAACTGCTCAGCGGCAGATTTAAATAATCCAAGACATTCCATTCATTTGAGTGCAGGGGTACAATAATCCAGTGTGATGGTTGGAGGCTCATTTGGAAAATGGCTTTAACACCCTTATTTACGTATTGTTTGAATGGGACGCTCTGACGTGTGCTTTCTGAAGCACCGTCAGATGTATTACGCTGGCTGTAGTTTTACGCTCGAGCTGACGGGGGCAGCAGTGCGCCTCAGAAGTGCCGGAAAGCCTGGCTAAGGAAGAAGAAGTCAACCGGAAACAAACGATTGTGTTTCCTGTTTTCATCAACACACGTGTGTGACTGTGTGGACAACGTCTTCAGAACCCGTTCAGACCCGGACGTCGGACCACCATGTTGGAGCAGCTCGGTCTGATCGGGACGATCCGGGACGAGGATCCGATTCCCGACGAGGCGGAGACCGAATCCGAGCAAGAGGTGAGTCGGATCCGGGACCAGAGCCCATCTGCTGGTATCGGTGTGAGTAATTTTCGGTGAGGCTCAGCGGCTCGCTGTCATTTCCTGCGGACTGTCCCGAAGAACAAACATTATCTGACACTGTGAAATCAATGGAATTAGTTACCGTTCACCGTAATATCGGCCCGTGGGACCTGGTGTTGGACCGGTACCACAGAGCATCGCACAGCTCCGGTGCTCCGCGTAAACTGAGGAGAGCTGAGTGCAGTAATGGCCACTAATGCAGCATCACCTCTCCCGGTCAGTCATAAACACATAAGTAATGAAGCCAACTATGAATCCAAAACCAAACGGAGGTTAAAGGTCAGAGGTGAGCGGGGTCTCTGTGCTGCGGGCCGGACGGGGGCTTCTCCCTTTTCTTTGATGTTTGGTGGTTTCAGCTGCGGGCAGTGTTGGGGAGTAACGGATACATGCACCGCCGTTACGTATTTAAAATACAAAATATGAGTAACTGTATTCCGTTACAGTTACCGTTTAAACAGGTGGTATTCAGAATACAGTTACTTTGTTGAAATAAATGGATTACAGGCGGTCTTTTCCTGTTTCATGTTCGGCTGTGCTCTCTCTATTTTTGGTTTCCACGCCGGTGGAAACCCAAACAAAACACTAAGAGGCTCTGATGTCTGTGTCTCTGTCTCGCGGCCCATGTCACCTCTACTTGCAGCAGCATAATGACGTGAAGAAATATTTTTAAAAATAATTTAATATGAAGGCAACAGGAAGAGAGTTACAGGCATCGCCCTAAAGCATGCAGCCTGATGGGCAGTGCAGTCCATGCTGCAGGGAGGATGGACCCGTGATGTGTCTGTGAGCAAGGAGGGAGAAAAAGGGAAAGTACAGCTGTCACGGGAGCTGGAAGCATGTAAATATAATAATAACCACTGCAGCCAAACAGAGAGGCTGACCAGCCCAGCTGTAAGTAAGCTATTAAGACTCGACTGTACACTGTTCGTGTTTTGACCTCTGGGCAAGCGTCAGATCTGACTGCTCAGCAGGAGGTCTGGATCTTAAAGGCTGTGTCTGCAGTATCAGTTGCTGTGGGGATATAAAGAAGCGTGTTGTGAACTCCTCTCATAATGCTGAAATTACAGAATTAAACCTGAAGTTACCTAATGTTGCATCTGTATGCACTTTCTATGGAAATGCCACCGTCTGCGAGGTTTATTGCTAAAGGGTTACTGGGAGGGGTCACTCACCTGTCAGCTGTCTCACCTGTGCTGTGTCTGTGTTCCAGGAGGAGCCGATCGTGCTGAAGAAGAAGAAGAAGAGTCGCGGGTCGAGAGATTTTAACTGTGACTTTGAGTTTGGAGAGAGAGACGGGCCGAGCCACGACGATGACTGGGCAATGGCCGATGTCATGAAGCAGCTCAAGAAGAAGGTAGAGAACAACCTGCTGCGGAGCAGCACAGTTACTTCATCGCACACAAGGAACAACGGGAAGAGCATGACGCTCTCCACCTGTGTGTTTGTTCTCACGTTCTGCGTTCTGTCTGCAGAGAACCTTGACAACTCTGGACCAGAAAATAGAGAAAATCCGCCGAAAGAGGAAAGCTGAGGTGAGTGTGAGGCTAACGAGCCTGAAGATTGGAGCAGATTCTCTTTAGAACATGAAACCTTGTTTCATGTTCTAAAGAGAATCTGCTCTATATGAATCTGCTCTATATGGACATCATATTCCACATGAAACCTTGTTTCATGTGGAATATGACAGCATGAAGTCACATGACAGAAATACCCACAGTGCTTTGCAGTAGTAAATCTTGCACAGGTTAAGCAGAAAAGGACAGGTGAGTTGACTGGCCCCTTGTATCAGTCTGTTTTCTGTGCGTCAGGTGTTGTTTTTGTTTTTTTTGACCTTCAGGAGAAATCATCTCAGAGTGACGCTGCTGAAGCTTCATCAGAGAACCACCAGGAGGAGGAGGATGTGAAACCTCCAGCTGGAGAGACAGATGCTAGTGATGAGGATGAAGATAAGGACGAAGATGAGGAGTTTGGCTCGAGCGACGAGGAAATTTTGACCAAATCAGGTAAGAAACTTATTTTTAAATCCAGCAGGAAGAATTCTTTCAGACGTTATTGTTTGTGACTAAAGTTTGAGCCTGAGACCGATGAGTGGCGCTCTGATACAGTTGTTAATACTGTCAGCGGAAGTTTGTTTTTTTTACTTCCCGTTTCCTGTCAGACACGCTCAGAGACAAGGAACGACGGGGGAAGAAGAGGAAGGTGGCAGAGGAGGTGAGGAAGACAGCCGAGTAAATTCACGTGTTCATGTCGCGGGTTACATGTTAACAGCCATCTTTGTGTCCAGGCAGCAGAGTCGTTCTATGAAGACGCGTCGCAGTACGATGACCAACTGACTTTCGATGACATGAATCTGTCCAGGCCGATTTTGAAGGTAAGACCAGCACGTCTGCTCAGACCTGGACTCCTGCTGCTGTGTGACTCGTTGTTGTCTGAGTAAACTCGTGTTCCTGCAGGCCATCACTGCTCTGGGCTTTAAGCAGCCCACTCCGATCCAGAAGGCCTGCGTCCCTGTCGGTCTGCTGGGCAAAGACCTCTGTGCCTGTGCTGCTACTGGGACAGGTAACACTGGGTCCCGTTTATCATACTGGGTCCAGTTGATCTCAGTTTAATTGGACACGTGAATTCCTCCTTTCTGTGCAGGGAAGACGGCAGCCTTCATGTTGCCTGTGCTAGAGCGATTGGTTTACAAGCCCAGAACATCCCAGGTGACCCGCGTCTTGGTTCTGGTTCCCACCAGAGAGCTGGGGATCCAGGTTCACTCTGTTGCCCGTCAACTCGCCCAGTTCACGTCTATCACCACCTGCCTGGCTGTTGGTGCGTCTATTTGTCGTGGTTCAATGAGTGTTCGATCTGACTCTGGACCCGGTCCGATTCAGACTTGGTCTGGGCCTCATCTGTGTTGATTTGTCTTCAGGTGGGTTGGACTTGAAGTCTCAGGAGGCAGCTTTGCGGGCTGGCCCGGACATCCTAATAGCAACACCTGGTCGGCTGATCGATCACCTTCACAACACGCCGAGCTTTGAGCTGACGCACATCGAGATCCTGATCCTGGACGAGGCCGACAGGTAAAGAGCGACGGGGGAATCCGTCACACCAGAAACCAGAATCTGCCGAGACACTTACGGTTGTGTGTGGTTCCCTCAGGATGCTCGATGAGTACTTCGAGGAGCAGATGAAAGAGATCATCAGGTTGTGTTCCTACAACAGACAGACCATGCTGTTCTCTGCGACCATGACAGAGGAGGTATGCATGCTTAACCATGTGTGCTGCTGTATCATTTGACCACCGAGTGACTGTCCTGTGACACGTGTTTTCAGGTGAAAGACTTGGCAGCGGTGTCATTGAAGCAGCCAGTCAGGATCTTTGTTAACAGCAACACTGACGTGGCGCCGTTCCTGCGGCAGGAGTTTGTCCGAATCCGACCTCACAGAGAAGGAGACCGCGAGGCCGTGGTAGCTGGTAGGTACTCGTGATACTGCAGTAACATAGAGGTACTAGTGACAGTTCTACAGTTGTACCTGTGTTTGTTTTTGTCAGCTCTGCTGACTCGGACGTTCCAGGATCACGTCATGTTGTTCACTCAGACGAGGAAACAGGCCCACAGACTGCATATCTTGTTGGGACTAATGGGATTGAAGGTTGGAGAACTGCATGGAGAACTGAGTCAGAACCAACGACTGGAGAACCTCAGGTGCACGCACAACTGGGATTAGAGAATAAGTTACCCTCCATATTAGAATGGCCCCAGCACTTGATATTTTTAAAGAACACACTTTTTCTCCAAAGTGTTTCAGGAGTAGTACCAGACTCAGCCTGTAGTCAGTTTTTGGTCGCTTCTTTATTTTGTTAATTTTATTTATCGTCTGTTTTATTCGTGTTTTACTACTAATTTTATTTATTTTTTACCTTGGGCGCGTTACCTCTTATTTATGTGTTTATATGTGTAAAAACCACAACCAATACAGCCTTCGTTCTCACAATATCACACAATTGACTTTCCCTAACCTTTGGTCAGCCGTGTTGACTTTAAAGTGCTCTATAAAAAAAGAAGCTGAGGTACGCTCAGAACTACAAGTTGGAGAAACTCGGGTTTAGAATAAGGAACTTTGCTCTTGTTGTTGTTTTGCAGGCGTTTCAAAGATGAACAGATTGATATCTTGGTGGCGACAGATGTGGCAGCCAGAGGTTTGGACATCGATGGAGTCAAAACAGTGAGTGTTCTGCAGGAGAACCGTAAGGTTATGGCAGGGTTACTATGGTGACGTTCCTACAACCACTGAAAGATGAATAAAGACAGAATTCAATGTTTAATGAAATATGGTCATAAAAGAAGAAAAGTCACATGACTTTGTTCTTCAAACACGATTCAAAGTGGATTATAGTCTGTTACCATGGTAACCAGAGTAAACAGAAGCGTTAAAGCTGCTTTTTAAAACGTGTTTCGCTCGCCTGCCCCTCAGGTGATAAACTTCACCATGCCTGGCACGGTCAAGCATTACGTGCACCGCGTGGGGCGGACTGCGAGAGCGGGCCGATCGGGGCGTTCGGTGTCTCTCGTCGGAGAGTCCGAGAGGAAGATGCTGAAAGAGGTCGTGAAATCAGCCAAGAGCACCGTGAAGGCTCGCGTTCTGCCGCCAGGTAAACAATCCCAAACTGTGAGCAGGTGGCCCAGGTGAGGAGTGTCCTCCAGGTGAGAGAACCCGTCACTGAAATGTGTATTTGTGTCAATCAGAAGTCATCCTGAAGTTTAGAGACCTGATTGCCAAACTGGAGAAAGACGTGGAAGCTGTGATGAAGCTGGAGAGAGAGGAACGAGAGCTGGCTGCGTCTGAGGCCAAGGTACACCTGGATACCTGCATAACTGTCACTAAAATACCTGTTTTTAATTTAAAAGCAAAAGAGCTGAACTGCAACAAACAGCATTTTTATTTAAACCATGTGTGTGTTTGTCTGTGTGTAGCTGAGTGTGGCTCAGAGGCGTCTCACTGACTCCGCCTCCTCTGATCAGTCACAGCGGGTTTGGTTTCAGACCCAACAGGAAAGGAAAAAGAGCCGCAGTAAGTACTTATTCACGCTCTGTAGTATGTCGTAATCCTTCGTTCAAGTTGACGGCTGACCAGGAAGTACTGTGTAGTAGTGCTGTCGCAGTACTCGGGTTTTAAACTCGATCCTGTTATCAAAGGAGAGTGAAGTGCTCTAATGGGCGATCGTGGCTCAAGAGTTGTGTGTTCGTCTTGTAACCGGAAGGTTGCCGGTTCGAGCCCCGGCTCGGACAGTCTCAGTCGTTGTGTCCTTGGGCGAGACA
>NW_005187848.1:107918-120081 GCF_000239375.1 Pundamilia nyererei
TAGTTCTCCCAGTTTAGGTGTCTTTAGTTGTTTGTTATGCCCCACTGTTTGTTTGCCACTACACCTCTGTAAATTCAATTCAATTCAATTCAATTCAATTTTATTTATATAGCGCCAAATCACAACATAAGTCGCCTCAAGGCGCTTCATAAATAAATAAATAAATATAAAACCACCGGTATCTCATCCACTGCCTGCATCTTGGGTCCTCCTTCTAAATCCACACGGCTCGCCTCGGCAGCCGTGACAGATTCTAGGTCTTCCAAGTGACCGCCTAAAAGCGGCGGCCAACAAAAGATTGTATAACACTAAGGAAAAATACCCTCTTACAATGGATCAACGATAGGACTCCCACTGTCTGTGGCTGGCGCAAAATAATTTTCGAACTGATTCCTCTGGAATACCTCACACACGTTATACACCACAGTGTGGGTCAGTTCTACGGGATGTGGCACCCCTTTTTGGACTATATTGGACCGGACCTTTCCACTATCTTATTCAAAGGACTACTACGCACGTGATCATCACCCGGGCGCTGTAAGACTGACTCACCACCTCTTGTATGTTATATTTTGTATCTTGTATTTTGCCTTATTTAACAGCTGTTGTGTACGTTTTGTGTTTGTACTGTTTTGTTGTTCTGTGTCTAATGTCGAGACACTGTGTTGTTAAAGGAAAATCTGCAATAAAAACAATGATGAAAAATTGATTATGGAACTGAACCTAGATGATAGTTGATGTCCAGCATTTACCCTCCTAACATTTACCTTCCTAACTGAACATTAACGAAGGACAAATCCAAAATTTATCATATCAAAAAATATTTCCTGGTTTTCAAACAGGAAACAAAGATGATGGGCTTAGCAGCGTCCACTTAAACAGTAAACAACGTTTTTACATTCAGTCCTCCATTTGTGTTAAAGCAGGTGACTTTTATCAACCAATCAGAGCAGAACAATTAGCTGATGCACTAAACTTTTTTCAAACTCTTCATCTAGCTGGAGCTCAGGCAAATAGAGAAGGGTCTGGCTGCAGCCACTGTGGAGCGCCATATTGCAACCTCCACAGTAGCCAGAAACACGTGGATACAGTGGAAACCTTGCAAGTGGATCGTAAAGGTTGGGACAGAGTCTTTCATATGTACATTTGCCGTTAGTAATTTCATAATTCTAGGAATCATCTAGTTTGCTTACACTGATCATGTTGGCACTCTGTTTGCGTTACAACAACACTCATTGTTAAATTGTGTTTTTTTTATCGTGCTTCGCAGAGAAACACAGATGTGTCCGTTTACTGGCCCTGGTTAAAGTAAGAGAGCTGGATTAAGGGCTTCTGTGGGCGACAAGCCAAAAAAATACACATTTTGCATTAGAATATGATTTTTTTGTTGGCTTCAGAGACTGAAAGTAACGAAGTACAAATACTTCATTACTTAAATAGAATTTTCTGGTATCTGTACTTTACCGCTGTACTTTTTTGTGCCTAATTTATACTTCTACTTCTTACATTTTAGCACAAGTACCTGCACTTTGTACTCCCGACATTTTCAAATCAGGGTCATTACATTATTTCCCCCCCCGCGCGCACTGTGGAAGCAAGATTACTTTGAATTTTTGTACTTAAAGTACAAAAGCCTGTACTTCTTACTTCCACTTGAGTAAAAAGTTGAGTGAATACTTCTACTTTTACTCGAGTATTTTTAAACAGAGGAATCTAAACTTTAGTAAGGAATGTGTGTACTTTTCTCTGTTTTAGATGCACATATCAATTTGGAGTTCTGCCTCCAAGCCAGAATTGCAGAAATGCACCACGTGTTGCCTGTTTCACTGCCCTCTGTGCCCCACTTTCAGCCCTGCTGTCAGGGCAAAGATTGAGGAGCAAATAAATGGACACATTAAAAATGCTTTGCCTTTAAAGGTATGTTGGTGTTAAATATACCTCATAGTTAAAGTTATAAATATGCCCTTCTTTTCAGCACTTCTGCAGTCTCTTTGTTGAATTACAAGTTGCTTTTCACATTGTACAGTTCAGTGCATCAGCAAGAGAATAAAGTGTGTTTTTATTAAGAATATTTTTATTTCCTGTTCACCACATTTCTTGACAGCTCTTGTGATCCACACTATTTTGCTTTCATTACTGAGGATGGCTTGGATGTTTTTCTTAATATGTACAATCTGATTGTTGGATAAACTGATTGCATTCTATACAACTGCATTTAAATTACATGTGGGGGTTTTCCTCTCTCACAGACAAAATGATATGCTGATGCAGGACACTTTCACTGCCCTGTCTGTAACATGACCACCATACGGCGTGGGGATATGGCACGGCATTTATTGTCATGTCAGCATTCTTCAATGCCAAGTCAGCCACTACTATCAGGACTGCTCTCCGCTGCACTCTCCGAGGACCTCCGCCTCCCTCTTGATGTCTTGTCTCCAGCATCTAAACCATTTTCTGAATCTTCAGTAGAACATTCATGTGCTCCTCCCTCTGTGCTAAATGAAACTGAGGCTTATAGAAAGTCCATGAAAATGAAACGCCCTCACTGTGGTCTTAGTGTTCTTAAAAAAAACTTCAAGGCTCACATGATGAGAAGGCATTCAAACACATCAATGTTTGCCTGGCCTGTCATCTGCACTGTGTTTGTGTAGAGGGACTTCCTCCTCTTTGTTTTCCAGTTTGCAGAGGACATGGAGCTCTTTTTAAAAGCATGTGCTGATGAGCAGGGACTACGGGTCAATGCGATGTTTGACATTTAATGGGCAGATGAAGGCCCCGGCTGTTTGTTTTGTTTTGTTTTTTAATGTGTTGTTTGGGTTTTTTTTCGTTGCATTGTTTGCCATATGTGAACATTTCTGCTGTGTTGTGCAAATGTAATGAAACTTGTAATGAAACCCATTATAACCACCTTTTTTAATTCCTTGCTGTTGACAGTACTAAATCATATAAATTAGGTAAAACTGCTTTCATTCTAAACTCAACACATGTAAATTGTATTTTTTTTTTTTAATTACGTCATTTACCCATTTTTGGCCAAACAAGCAATTTTATGTAATTCTGATTTTCAAATAAGGGTGTTTGATGGCTTACCGCACTGCAATAGACCAAAAGAATGACGTAGGTTTGATCTTAAGGGTCCAATAGTTTGTGCATGACATTGCAGCACAAATATGTGTTTGCAAGATGTAGCTTGCCATCACCAGTGTGTGAATGTGTGTGTGAATGGGTGGATGACTGGATGTGTAAAGCGCTTTGGGGTCCTTAGGGACTAGTAAAGCGCTATATAAATACAGGCCATTTATCATTTACCATTTAGTAGGCAGCAGCAGGGGGATTTTCCTGGTTTGATCTAGGAGCTGAAGCTTACAGACATATTTCAGGATGTCAGGGGGGCAATTTGAGCTCTCGCTGGCAGAGCTGGGACCACAACTGAGGAGGCAGAGGACTCAGCTCCGGACTTTTGAGGGACTGTGCAGATCAACTCTGTGAGGTTATCTTTAACCTCAGTCTCAGCCTGGAGAGGGTCTCCATTCTGTGGAAGACCTCTTGTTTGGTGCCTGTCCCAAAGACAACGCAACCCAAGGAGCCAAACCACTTCAGACTCGTTGCCCTGACTTCAAACCTGATAAAGACCATGGAGAGGATCATACTACACCACTTTCGCCCACCAGTTGGGAGAGATCTAGACCCGCTGCAGTTTGCCTACCAGCCTAACATCGGGGTGAATGACGCGGTCACCTGCCTTCAATACAATCCAACCCTCAGTGCTAAGGGAGAAGATGCAGGGATTGGTGGGAATGGACCATCAGCTGTCCTCGTGGATTATTGACTACCTCACCAGAAGACCCCAGTATGTGAGTGTCTGAGGTGGTAGTCTGTAGCACGGGGGCCCCATAAGGAACAGTACTCGCCCCTTTAATCTTCACCCTGTACACTGCGGACTTCAGTTATAACACAGACACTTGCCATATCCAGAAGTTCTCAGACAACACTGACATTGTGGACTGTCTGCTGGAGTACATCGAGCAGGTTGGAGAGGAGAAGATGTTGTCGAAGCTAACATCCATCATGGACAACAGCTCCCATCCCCTGCGTGAGACTGGACAAGCACCGAGCAGCTCGTTCAGCAGTAGACTTTTACACCCACAGCGTAGGAAGGAGCGCTACCACAGGTCATTCTTACCAGCAGCTGTCAGACTCTATAACACTCATTTTATATTAAATCTTAATATAAATGAGTAACAGTAGGTGGACATTAGGTAAGGCTGCACTTTTTGCAGCGATCTCGTATAAAAAACTATTCGGCGCGTATATAAAACAGGTCCGCGGCTCCGAACCGTAGTAAAGGGACCTCTGGCTAATACGCCTCTTAATGCGTGTTTTGTTTGAGTTTCCACCGGCATGGAATTACCAAAAATAGAGAGGACATAGCCGAACATATGAAACAGGAAAATACCGCTGTGTAACCCATTTATTTCAGCAAAGCATTCTGAATACTACCGTTTTAAACGGTAACTGTAACAGAATACAGTTACTCATATTTTGTATTTTAAATACGTAACACCGGCACATGTACTCCGTTACTCTCCAACACTGCCTGTAAAGCACTCACTAACAAAACAGGAAACTGAATATCTGCTGAAACAGATCAGAGCCCCTGGAGCTGTACCCAAACTGGAAAACCTTAAAGGTTACTAGCAAGTCTCCTTAACTGAACATGCTTCCAACATTTAAGCCATCATCAGATGACTTTTTATACTCTCATAGCATTTGATATCAGTAATGCTCATGTTACCTTTCAGAGGCTGATAAAGTTCTGAGTGGCCTCTCCAACTGCAGTGCCTATTTGGATGACCTGGTGGTTTATCCGGAAACTCGGCAAGATCATTTGACATGGGCAGGTACAGCCCATGAAGTCCAACTTTGTTACGCTTAAAGATTATTCCACAACTAAAACAATGCGTGAGCTGCATAGGTTTCTGGGAATGGTTGGTTATTACAGCAAATCTGCAGAAATTTCTCCTCCACGGTCCAACCATTAACCATTAACTAGTCTTAATTGCCCCTTGGGAATAATAATATAAAAAATAAAGTCTTTCTGATTCTAATCTACTGTCCAAAGGTTGATTTTGTTTGGTCAGATGAGTGTCAGGGTGCTTTTGAAAGTGCTAAATCCCTCCTTTGCCACACCCCATGCTCGCTGCACCTGAGTTGACCTGACCTTTCAAATTGGAAGTTGGGGCTGGAGCAGTGCTGTTGCTGGAAGATGTGCAGGGTTTGGACCACCCCGTTTGCTATTTCTCCTGCAAGTTTAACAAAAATCAGCTCAATTATTCCGCTATTGAAAAGGAAACTATAGGTTTGTTGTTGGCTCTTCAGCACCTCCAAGTTTACCTGCAGTCCAGTATTTTGCCTATCGTTGTGCACACTGATCGTTTTCCTTTCACGTATATTCAACGTGACAGGCTCTGCTGACGCAGGAATACACTCTAGACATTCAACATAAAAAGGGAACTGAAAATATTCTGGCCGATGACCTTTTCAGGTTGTATGATTTTGGTTTTTGTTTTTCATAAGCTGAAAAACGCTAAAATTTAAGTTTTCAGCAATGCTTACCATATTTAGAGAGCCCGATTGGCAACAAGCATTAAAAGTAATCTTCCCCTGATGTCTACTCTGAAATCACAGCAGCAGTAAATTTGCAGCAGGTCTGTGAAGCATGGAGTTACTGGAAGATTATGTCTTATTTATTATCTTTCAAAATACATAAGCATGTGTGCTAGCACTGACCTATCAAATCGTCCATACAGTCTTCCACAAACACCTGGGGAAAAAACAATAACCTGCTAAAGATTACATGTAGTAGATGAGCAGGTGCAAGCTGATAGTGTCACAGTAAGAAGATGCTCCAGTGACCGTGCAG
Organism: Pundamilia nyererei; assembly: GCF_000239375.1. NCBI lineage: Eukaryota > Metazoa > Chordata > Actinopteri > Cichliformes > Cichlidae > Pundamilia > Pundamilia nyererei. Next base: position 113,845 of record NW_005187848.1, read on the forward strand.
AGTCACATTTAGTTAAATAACCAGAATATTAAAAAACATATAAACAGAGTTCATTGATACTGCTGCAGCCTCTAGAGAGCAGAATAAGATACAGATCCCATACATAGCCAAAGTTACCTGAAAGCTCGTGGTTCACCTGAAAGTTAAAACCCAGCAGCTCCAGATCTACTTCCTAAACTTTGGACAGGAAGTAGATAAACAAACAGCAGTCTGGTCCATCTTTCCAACTTTTCTTTGTTTAAACGATTAACAAATGTATTGGCGAGCTGAGATTATGTGATTATTTTATACATAGAAACAAGCAACCAATCAGGTGAAAGCGTGTCCCAGCAGTGTGCCAGTTGGTGACAGTGTGGACAGATGTTTGCCGTGCAGAGTCACGTAAATCGTACCATCATGGGTGCGGCCGCTGAGCTCTGTACACAATAATCCTTTGCTGTGAGCCTCCAGCTGGTGGTTTAAATCTTTATGTTTACTTTTTATTCACATTTTGATGAATACTTTAAATGTTCTGCTGGTTGTGACTCTGGATTTCTCGCAGCTTCATTTGGTTCCAGTCCAGGCCCGGTCCGAGTGCGGCGACGGGGCACAGAGCTCGGAGTCGGAGTCTGACTCCCCCTCAGCGATGTAGGACCGGACGGCGGTGCAGCAGGCAGCTCCTCCCCCACCATGGCGATCTCCCAGGTTGTTGGAGGAGTAGAATCCATTGTTGAGGAAGTCCAGGTTGTCTCTGGACTGGGAGATGGAGAAGCCACTGAAAGAACGCTCCAGCTCCTCGTGGTCCACCGATGGAATGGAGATAGAGGTGTCACTGTCAGGCTTCCCCTCCTCGCCTCCTCCTCCCATCCCATTGGACCCCTCTCCTGCCCTCTCCTGTTTCTCCGCCCCCCCTCGGTCTCCGGTGCTGTGACGGTTCGATCGGTTCCCACTGTGTCTCTCCCCAGATGGAGGAGGGGGCAGTCGAACCAATGACCCATCCCCCACCGGACTTGGAGTATTACCCTGGCTACGATGAGGAGGGGGCGGAGCCTGCTGGTGGAGCTGGGAGCTGATGGGCTGCCAGGAGGTGGAGGGAGGACATGTGGGGGCATTGTAGTTCCTGTGTCCGGTGGAACTGCTGGAGCGAACCATCTTCGTCACAACCCGAGCCTTCTCCACATGTTCAACTGGCAACCCTCTGTGTGTGCAAAATGTAAACACATTAGTAAGTAACCACCATTTTATCAACAGGAAGTTCTGAGATTATCAAAAGGAAGTTGTTTATGAACAGCTAGATCTGAGGTCAAGTGGAAGATAACAGATTCCTTTTTGCTAAAGCATATAGTTAGGGCTGGACCAGGTGACCCTGAATCCTCCCTTAGTTATGCTGCAATAGACGTAGGCTGCCGGGGATTCCCATGATGCGCTGGGTGTTTCTTCTTCACTCACTATGTATTAACAGACCTCTTTGCACTGAATCATATCTGTTATTAACCTCTGTCTCTCTTCCACAGCATGTCTTTATCCTGTCTTCCTTCTCTCACTCCAACCAATCACAGCAGATGGCCCCGCCCCTCCCTGAGCCTGGTTCTGCTGGAGGTTTCTTCCTGTTAAAAGGGAGTTTTTCCTTCCCACTGTCGCCAAAGTGCTGCTCATAGGGGGTCATATGATTGTTGGGTTTTTCTCTGTATGTATTATTGTAGGGTCTACTGTACAATATAAAGCACCTTGAGGCGACTGTTGTTGTGATTTGGCGCTGTATAAATAAATTGAATTTAATTGAACTGGATGGTCGGGCCTTTAGGTCAGGTTCAAGTTAGATTAAAATTGGGAAATATTTATTATATTTTTCTCATCACTACTGTGACTTTGATGACGCTACCCTTTACTTGTATTTTCATTTACATTAATGACATGATGAATGAATAAAAAGACACTGACTGCATGATCTTGGCGATGGATTGGCTCTTCTCCAGCTGATCCACTGGACTGTGATAGGGTGGTGCTGGGTCTGGCTCCTTGGATCCAAAGTAGGCGTCGGTCTCAGCCTGAGGGATTCCCATTCGCTGGATATAGATATTAACCAAAAAGTCGAGCTTTCTCTCCATGGACAGGACCTAAGTGAGAAAACACCAGCAAAACAGACTCATGTCTGAAACCATAGCAGAAAAGCCACCAGGTGTACTCTTTATAGTCTGTTGGTTACCTGCTTCTCCACCTTCCCCAGGCGTCCCATCATGCTCGGGTCTTCAGGTAGCTCCTCACTGGCTGCTTTGGGACGATCCTTATCTGCAATTGGTGTTCCTCTGCCAACGATCTGATCCACCCTGCCAGTCAGGAGACAGAGTGAGTCAAGCCATTCAAAACCTCATAAAGTCTTACTTCACGCAGTTTTACCTAGACTGGAGGTTCTTGATACGGGCGAGCATGTCCAGGTGTCCGGCTGAATACTGTTCAATCACATCCATGACATCATAGGGACGAAGACTTTCCTTAAACTTCCTCTTGGATACCATGAAGCGCATGATGCTAAGAGAGGAAACAAGACAGCCAGCAGTCACACCACTTGTCTGAAATCAAAAAACCGAATCTGAATACTTAGAAGATATTCTGGGGCTTTTCTGTACAGGGTGCTGTGTGGTTTCTTTATCCAAGTCCTGGTGACTAGTTTGAGTTGCACGCTGTTTACCGGCATGCTTTGGCATGAGTGCCTGGATTGCTAATGAGGTCAATCAAGTCTTGACCACATCCATCTACAGTCTGTGGAATGGAGATAAGGAATGGTCCATATCTCTGCTTCAGTCCTGAAAACTGTGGCTCACAGTCCTGCTGGTAAGCTCTGGGCTCAGGGTCACCACAATGGAGAAACACGTTAAAAGTAACGGTTTGAGCTTGGCCCAAAGATGAAGACCAGATCAAATCTACAAAGAGCAGGCAAAGACTGTTTCGTTCTCTGACAGTCGAGTCAACCAGAACTTTGAATGGTTATCTTTAAAAACGTCAGCGATACCTGGGAAAGAACAGTAACGTTAGGGTAGGCCACATTGTGTTCATCCTTTTATCACACTTTATAGACATTTATATATTCCATCCATCCATTCGCTTCCGTTTATCCTTTTCAGGAGCCTATCCCAGCTGTCTTAGGGCGAGAGGCGGGGATACCCTGGACAGGTCGCCAGTCTGTCGCAGGGCTAACACACAGAGACAGACAACCATTCACACTCACATTCACTCCTGCATTCACACCTATGGGCAATTTAGTTTCCGAATAACCTATCCCCACTGACTGCGTGTCTTTGGACTGTGGGAGAACCCACACAAACACGGGAAGAACATGCAAACTCCACACAGAAAGACCCCAGCCTGATGGTGGAATTGAAGTCAGGACCTTCTTGCTGTGAGGCAACAGTGCTAACCACCGTGCTGCTCCATGATATTTCTATATCTTACTACAATGTTGGTTTTATTCTGTGCCTTGTAGAAGGTGGGTCATGGAAGTCCCAGAGGTAGGGCCCCTCCATTCCCACATGCTTCAGGATCAAAACAAACATGGAAGCTAGCCCACAGCTTGTTTGTTTACATGCTGTTTCTTAGTCTCTGCTCTGAAGTGAGCTGAGGGGGGTAGCATACAGCATACAGCAAACTAAGGACAGCCAACACTTCTGGAGATTCAGCGTACGTCCTGAGGGAAGCTGGTTCTCTTTGAGGAGGTTTTATTTCTACTGGAGCTGCTGCATGTCTCAGAATTTAGTTCTGATCCAGATTCCAGAACCAGACAGCTGGACTGCTGGAGAGCTGCTGAGGCAAGACCTGAAACTTCAGATAACTGATATGCCTGAATACACCAACAAAAAACACATGAGAAATGATAATAACAATAATAATTGTAATGTCTTAGCAGAGGTGCTTTTACAACACAACAGAACACAGTGAAACAACATAAAGCAATGAAGCTAACTGAGGTCAGACTGACTGCTCTTACCCAACAGCTGATGGGGACCTTTGACCCTGGGGTGAGTAGAAATTTAAAAAAAATACAAAAAAAGAAATAAAAGTAATGTGAATAAAAACATGATTCAGTGCAGAATAAACAGCAAATAAAGGGTGAGCAAAGCGATGAATGGTGGCAGAAAAACGAATATTTGCAGGAAACTGTTCGTACCAGATGGCTCTAATGGTAACCTTTAACGCTGGGGTCAGGTCCTGAGGGACAAACTCACAGTGGCAGCTCTTGTTGTCATCAGCCATTTCTTCTCCAGGAAGGCTGGCCTCTAAAACGGCAACAAACACAATGGGTGTAATTGACCACACACACACGGGACTGCAGAACCTGTGGGACCCAACATGTCATTACAACCAGAGACCTCAAACTAGTTCACATAATGTCTGGACAAAAAAAAATAAAAATAAAAATAAAACAAAACTAAAATGTTGTCACAAACATGACCTGCAGGTGGCAATACAGCCCCTCACGTCATAATGCCCAACAAGACGCCACTGCATGTAAACAAAGTAGGAAATGTGACTCACTTTTATCCTGCTGAAACGCTCATGGTAACCAAAGCTCTGCACACAGACTGAAACCCCATGTCCCTGTTTACCTCTGCCCTGATGGCCTCCCTCTGTGTATTCTGGTGTGTGTGAGTGTGTGCTGACCTGGGGAGCTCTTCTGTCTGAACTCTTCATCCTGCATCTCTATCAGCACTACAGGAGGAAGAGGAGAGAGGAAACACCTTCATCACGGAAGATCACACTCATCATCACAGTCACCCAGAAAACCAAACAATTACCAAATTTTATACCTGCAAGTGTTAGCCTAGATTAGCACACACCGAATGTGCTAGCCTAGCTTAGCACATCGAATGTGTTAGCCTAGCTTAGCACACACAGAATGTGCTAGCCTAGCTTAGCGCTTAGCACACACAGAATGTGCTAGCCTAGCTTAGCACACACAGAATGTGCTAGCCTAGTTCAGTGTGACTGGAAGATGAGGAACGCTGTGATCTGAAATGGATGCAGAGCTTAAACTTGACAGTCAGGTTGTAAGATCTAGCTTTTTTTAATGTGAGGCACTTCATCTAAAATAGACCCTATTTTATCAAGGAAGCTTTTTGAGACAGTAATCCATGCCTTTGATACATCGAGGCTGGATTACTGTAACACACTTTATTGTGGGGTTAGTGATGCATCCATCAGGCATCTGCAGGTTGCGCCTAATCCTAACCCTGCAGTGCGACGTTTAACTGGCACATAAAAATCTGAGCACATTTTTAATTAACTCATTTCAGGATCCTTTATAAATCTCTTAATGGCCTGACTGCCCCCCTCCCCCAAACTACTACAGCCATATACACCTGCCCGCTCCCCTAGGTCTGCCAATCAGCAGCTCGTTAAGGTACCAAAGACTAACTATAAATTTAAAGGTGGCTGTGGTTGTGCTGTAGACTGCTCCAAAATTGTGGAATGATCTGCCCTCGCACGTTAGGCAGGCCTCTTCTCTTTCTGACTTTAAGACTCTTCTAAAAACACATTTTTTATTTCAAATTGCTTTATAAAGGTGGTATGGTAAATGGACCCAACAATGGACTATGGGAAGCGCTTCGGCTCCCTTAAGGCCAAAACAGAGAGCATGAGGAGGAGCTTCTTCCCTCAGGTATCTGGTCCCTCAACCAGGTGTAGGACTGGACTCTCTCTCATTCCTGTACACCAGCAACTGTTTATTCCCACACGGTTTATTTGCACAGTTTTATAACTTCTTAAATTTGTTTATTGCACATTCTATTTGTTTTTATTTATAATTTTTTACCTTCAATTTTACTGTAAATTTTTACATTTTAAACGTGTATATTATGAAAATTTCTGGCTAGTTTAGTTTTATGTTTAGTTTTTTATGGTCGGGCATTGCACAGCAACAAGCATTTCACTGCATGTCGTACTGAGTATGATTGTGTATGTGATAAATACAATTTGAATGTGTAAATATTAGAAGCAGAGGGAAGTTTATTTGAAGAGCAGAACCAAAGGGATCCCACGAGCTTTTCTATAACGCTGGAAACAGAGGGTTTGCGTGAACTTTACATGAACGCCTTAAACTTGAATGCTAGAAGTCTGATATCACGTCTCAGATTACAGTTCCTGAAACATCCTATCCGGTCGTTCAGTCTGACGTCACTAGCCGTGTCTGGGCCTAAACTCCGCTGCAGGTCCATATATCAAACGATCACTATGGCATTACTGAGAGTTGAAAAACTGTCTAAA
>NW_005187848.1:121956-129305 GCF_000239375.1 Pundamilia nyererei
AACAACACAAAAGCTATATTAAACGCAGACTACTTTAGGCCCGGAAGTAGGATTCGTCGCGTCATCACTGAACAACCGGATAGCTAACTGCTCATTAAAGGGACGTCCACACAGGAAGAGGCTGCACAGCCAACGGAGAACATAAATATCAAAAGCATTCAGGTAAACAATGACACGTGAAATGACTTCGAGGTGGGCGGGTCCTTTTGTTAACCGCCTAAACCCAAACTCTTTCATGGCAGCATTTTTAATTTCTCTTTGCTATTTGGGCTGATTGGGACCTGATGAATGTAAAAACAAAGAATTACCTGATTTTTTTTTTTACTGGATTTTTGTTTCTGAGAAACATGAGATCGACATAAGAGAATATTAGTTTCAAACTTCGATCGAGCAGTGGCAGTATAATGTCCTTGTAAGTGGATATCAGGCACTTGTAGAGCAACATTTAGTATTTTAGTCTAGACGACCCAAAATGTGATGTCCACATACAGTATGTGGACGCCAGGTCCTAGGAGGTTAAACTGATCTCAGCTTTGAGGACAGAGAGGAACCACTGACTGACACAGAAGAAGGGGGAAGTCCACCAGAGGATCATCCGACTGTCAGCTACAAATGCATCCACTGTGGGCAAGGTTTGAGAGTCTGCTCTAAATGCTGATATAAAAACCATTGAAACTGTAGCTAGAACCAGTTAAACCAGTCAGAATCATTCACACACCAAGACTCCACTGATGCTCAGATGATGAGCGTGGATCAGTCACACCTCCAGTTTCCTCTCACGACCTTCTCCTCTTCCCTCGTTCTTTGTTTTTCCCCTCTCTCATTTGTGTCACAGTGACCTCAGGTGATGTCTAATGAAAACAAAGAGCTGGGTTCCTCTTCCATTTTTGTAGAAGAAATTCTTTATTTGACACAAATGTTCGTCCCACAGCAGTGTGGAAACGGCTCCGGCCATGCTCACATCCACTGTGAAGCCTTGCACGTTTGCACCTGTACCATTGTAGTGTTGTGAGCCCACACATGGCGCCATGGTACTTTTTTTATGTCCGATACCGATATCATAAATATGGATCTGCCGATACGATATGATTTGTTTTTTTAATGTCTCGCTGTTCATACTCACATTTTAAAAAACAAAACAAGCTGTTCTGTTACACTGTATGCAAAAAATACACCACACCCCAAACATTTCACAGTTCAGCAATAATGATCTTTGTATTTACATATTTAGGAGAACTTTAAATCTAAGTATTTAAAGTAAAATTCAAAAAAAATTTAAATTGCAATTTTATGCAGATTTCAAAAAGGTCTTTGTTCTGAAAAAAGTGCAATATCAGCACAAAATAATCTTTATATTCAACAACTAAAAAAGTGGAGCCTTTTACACTTAAAGCTGAACATAAACAGACATCCAGAGTGGAAAACAGTGCAAATAAATGCAAACACTTCATGACACTCACCTTTGATCAGGATGGATGTCAGTGTGAGCTGTTTCTATCACTTTTAACCTGAGGCTAAATTTTGTGTCATTTACATACATATAAACACTTATTTTTAATAGTTTTTTTCTGAACCATGAAACTGTTTGGCCATGTGTCGTCCCTGCGTCGGGAGCACATGCTGGGCTCTCCAAATCACACACAAACAGTATCCCACATTCCTGATTTTTAGTTCACAGACACTTCTTATAACGACTAACTTCTCCTGAAACGTTGGAGGGTTTTATACAGTAAAGTCACAGGATAAAAATAATTATCAGTCATTTGTTAAAATAATAATTTTCTGTTGTAACCCTCAAACTGAATGGTAATGTAACCACAAATATTTTTCACAAAACTAAAACACACTACTTCCACATCTAATGTCTTTACTCAGACTAAACTGGATCCGCACTCCGTGTCGGCGAATGCTCGCAGCATGGGGGCGGCGGGTTTCTCCCCGATATCCGATCCAGTAATTTAGGTCAGGATCGGATCGATACCGATGCTGTATATCGGATCGGTCCGGTCCAGAAGAGTTTGTTCACCCTGAGTCATCATCACTGGAGCTCAGATTCCTAATTTCACCTTTGATTTTAATCTGATGATCGAACTCTGACCAGACAGATCAGAGGAAGTTTGCTGATGGAGGTGAGACAGCAGCAGACTCTGGATCAGTTTGAATCCAATAAAAACTGTCCTGCCATGCAGGTGAACCCTGATTCGCTGATTCCTTCGGGTGGATTCGGTTCCAGGCTGACAAACACGATGATGATGAAGTCTTTTAAACCAAACATTTAATCTCAAAATAACAGCAGTTTAGTGACTAATGCTTAAGTAAAGACAGACCACATCTTACAGAGTGTCCTGGCAAACAGGACAAGCTGCTGATTTTTCTGAACATGTGATTTTAGTGCAGATTTTTGGGCGACTGGTATCGACACTGCTCGGCTTGGCCGGTCTTACCTTCAGAGTTCTGACGGGATGCTGCTCCCCGGATCCTGAAGGCCTGCCTAGTTCTGCTGCGTTCTCCAAAGCTCCAGCTCTTTGGAACCTTGCTGGGACTCTCTTCCAAATTGGGCTCTATGCTGGGGGACCGCCGCAAGGCCTGGACTCCCCCAGGACCTCCAGGTACTCCAGGACCAATGCCAGGAGCAGGACCCATTCCAGGTGCAACTCCTGGGCGAACGGGAGGAACCAGTAAGAAGGAAGGAAGACAGAGTGCTACTTCAGGTCCTGATTACAAGTAACGTTCTTTGCTTAAATGGCTCCTCCTGGATATGACTGCCAGTCCTTGATGTGCACAAACCAGTAACCACCAGCTCACAGGGGTGCAGTGGTTACCTATGTTGCCTCACAGCCTGAGAGTCCTGGGGTTCCACCCATCCTATGAAATAGGCCGACCCCCCCCCCATCACCACCAACGATCAGTGGATGGCGTGTTGTCTGACTCTGTGTTTAAAGACTCATTTAGCACGTAGATGACATCACTATCAGGATTACTCCCAGACCAAAAACATGAACGTTAAAAAATATCAACACCCACCGTGCTGAGGAGAACCTTTGCCTTTGGTTCCTGAACTCCGAGGAGACGAGAAGACCCTCTCCTTTAGACTCACCTTCTGACTGTGGGAGGGAGGAGAAAGACCAGGAGATTTTAGTCACATCTGGAAAATGATCAGCTCTTAAATCCCTTTGGGTTATGGTCATATAATTACATAACTAACCAAACAGATACACTCTAGTCCTCATAGGTGATAAAAACTAAGGAGCTTGGAAAGAAAAAGACTGGAAGACATTTCACGTCTCATTCAACAGTGTTATTCAGATGTGAGACCTCACCCCATCAGGTTTGGTCTTACAGTGGTTTCACCCGAAACCTCTGGTGATAACGACCGACACCTTTTTTCACTCCTTGGCTCATGAGATGAGGAACGTGATTAATAATGGGTCAACGAATCTCAACCAAGACACCTCTTGGATGAGAGGTGAAAGGTCATGTAAGAATGTAAGAAACATGTAAGAATTCCAGGTGCTTTCTTTCCAAGCTCCTCATAGTACCATGACAGACACACAGGTGTTAAACCTGGAAATATTTCTTTGTTCCCTGATTGCAGAGACTCAGAGGAACCATTTAAAACAAATTTAGGGTGATTGCTGCTGATGACTTAGACAACAGAGGGTTCACCTCTTGAACTTCACCAAAGGAAATATTCAAATAGAAGGATGTAAGGCAACATGGATCTAAAAGGCTTTTTGTGACAGCTGAACGTTTCTAAAGCAATGGTTGAATAAGATGTTGGGAAATCTGATGTGAGTCCTTGGAGAAGAGACCACGGACCTGGGAGAAGGTTCAGGCTGAACATCCTTCCTGCAGGGAGATAAAGATTGCCATTAATCACTTACTTTAAAGACGATTATTCATCAGATTATTAAAGATTATTATTGTTCTTCAGTTAAACACCAATGAGCCAAACAGTGACATGTCACAGTCACCCTTTGGTTTTGGATGTTCTAAATTCAATTCAGTTTAGTTTTATTTATTTAGCTCCAAATCACAGCACCAGTCTCCTCAAAGCGCTTTGTATCGTAAGGTCAAGACTCTAGAATCATATGACCCCCGCACTTTGGCGACAGCGGGAAGGAAAAACTCCCTTTTAACAGGAAGAAACCTCCAGCAGAACCAGGCTCAGGGAGGGGCGGGGCCATCTGCTGTGATTGGTTGGGGTGAGAGAAGGAAGACAGGATAAAGACATGCTGTGGAAGAGAGACAGAGGTTAATAATAACTATTAAATGCAAAGTGTCTGTTAGCATTTTAGCTCCTGAAATGTTCTCAGGTGTTCTCAGGTTAGTTCGAGGAGGGTTTTTGGCTCACTGGTGCAGTTATGGTGCAGTCGTTGTGTGGAAACTTTCAGACCTGAATGAGAGTCCGGATTTGTTCTTGAGGTTCCTTAGTAAGTCCAACTGATTGAGAGGAGGGATCAACCTGCAGACACAAATTTTACAATCACACAGTTTCAGAATCCCTGAGGAGTGATTGGCTGCAGGTGCACAGGTGCAGTCTTACCTATACATGGGGACAGACACTGTCCTCTCGTAATAATCCCAGGTAGATGTCAGATCGGTTCGGCTCAGATTTGTGGCGTAAACCCTCCAGGCCGCCTGTCGACACAGGAAGGAAGCAGCTGACTCCTAAAAGGTCTCACGTGAGGGTGCCAGTGTAGATTCTCACCGCACAAAGTCAGTGTGATGTCAGAGCATGGGCTCACCTGTACGAGTCCTGCTGCAGGATTTCGTCTCTTCTCAAAGTGTTTCTGTCTGTGCTGCTCCTGAACCTTCAGAGCAAAGCCAGAACCCAGAATCCCCTGAAGAGAAACACAGACAGGTGAGCTGGTACGAACAGGTGTCTCAGGTAAACCCAGGTAGATAAAAAACTGACTCACAGCCGGCAGAGCAAAGAATGAAACTCCAATCAGAGTGAAGGTTGCAGCCAGCAGACGTCCATTCCAGGTGATGGGGAACTTGTCTCCATAACCGATGGTTGTCAAGGTGATCTGAGACACAAACAAACAGACTACATCGTCCCATCACGGAGGAGGAAACACCAGTTGTTTCAGCTCAGGTGTACACACCTGTACCACACCTGTGCTGGATGTTCTGTCTGTACTGATTAGGTGAACGTGTTTTTTACTGCCATGCTTTTAGTTCATGTATTTTGTTTTGCACTACGCATATTTTATATGTCATTTGGTCATTTATTGCGGGAATTCTCATGTAGGAACTTTTGTACTGCATTGGTTCTGCTGGTGCACCTGAGTGAGGTGCACGGCCATGTTGAAGCAGCAGAGGCCAATTTAAGTTGGAGGAAGTTCAAATGTTCTTAAAAGTATGTGTGACGTGCTCAAAGCATGGGTCAGCCAGCGAGGTATGTTGTAGTACAGCGGTCCCCGACCTTTTTTGCTCCACGGACGGTTTAATGTCAGACAATATTTTCACGGACCGGCCTTTAAGGTGTGGCGGATAAATACAACAAAATAAAATAATACAACCGAGACAAAAGCGGTGGGATTTTGTAATATTAAGCGTGAATTCACTGTGTAATTGTGTAACTTTATTAGCAGCGTCCTCCTGAAATGCACCAACAACACAGAGTAACATCCTCCTCTCTGCCCCTTAATGCTCTCCGGTTGCTATGGTAATGGATAAATATTTATTTCAAAATAAGACACACAACTACAACACGGGAAAGATCCAGGGAAACAGTTAACGATAAAAACCCTGAAAACCATAAATTTCACACCCGCTGCTGTAGATCATTTATGTCTCTGTTTCACCCGTCTTACTATTTCATTGAATTTTATGCTGTGTTTGAGTTCGACGGTGGCGTCATTTGTGATCAAGGTGATGCTGTAACAACATCAATCCTGAGATTTTACAGCTTAGTAAAGCCAACCTCATGCCATCAGCAAGTGATGCTGTTTATACCTGCTGCTTTGCAGCTCAGATAACTAATCACAGGCAAACAGCACCTCACCTGATCTCAGGTGAGGTGTGGGTGTGTATGTGCATTCATCTTACCAGTCCCCACCAGAGGGCGTCAGCATATGTCTCAAACTGTTCATTATCTTCTTTTTCTGCCAGGTAAACGAGGAAACTTGCCAGAATGAGACACAAGAAGCCGATATACCAGGCTGTGATCAGCTCCTGCAGTGGGCGAGAGACTAGAGGGTAAAGTCAGGACGGAGGAGAGCCCGGGAGGCATCCTGCTCATGTGCTGAAACGCCTCAACTGGCTTCTAGTAGCACAGCAGCTACTTTAAGCTCCTCCACAGCTCGAGGTTCAGAATCTATGACACACTGAAAGTTAAGGATATTCCCTTAAGACTAATTTCCTCGTCCGTTAAGAGAAAAAAAAACAACTACACCTGTGAACTAGTCTAAAAGTAAGAAAAAAGTTTCGACTACATGACCTGACCGTTTATGACATCGAGTTTTGGAGGTGCCGGTCAGAGAGTGCACCCTGAATTTCTAAAAGTTTGTGGACTTGATGAATTTGAAGGGTGAGCCCTGCGTTTATGAGCTCTCCACCATGGACATGAAGCTGGTGCATGGTGACCTCTGCAGCACCAACTTGAATAGAATAAAATAGAATAGATCTTTATTGTCCTGTTACGAGAACAATAAAAGACAGTTTGGAATCTCTGTGTTAGCAGCCTGTAGATTTTTACATTGAAATTCCTTCAGAGAAACCAAAAAAGAGACTTAACGATGTTCCTGCACAGATCTGTACAAGTTATATACGCCATATAAAGGAGCAGCGTGATGATCAGTGGTAGTGCACACAGGGAGAGACCAGAGGTAGGAATGTTGGTTCCATTATAATAAATACAGTGAAAATGTCCGTACACATTAACAGCACAGTCGACGTTAAATCAGGGTGGAGGCAGGACATGATGGGCTGGAGGTAGCTGGGCTCTGCTGGTTGGCAGTGTAAAGGTTTCACTGGAAGAAGGTTTCTGGATTGTTTTCCACAAACCTTTTCTCCGTACATATTGCAGTTGATTGTGTTGGTCCTTCTCCAGTTGTTGCGTCTGAGGTGGACAACTTCATCCCCAGATGTAACTAACCCAGATGCTCCTTAGTTGACTGGCTAGTTGAGGGTTAATGTTTTTCAAAATCATTTTAACAGCATCACCTCAAATCAAATCAAATCAAATCACTTTTATTGTCATATCACATGTGCAGGTACATTGGTACAGCACATGTGAGTGAAATTCTTGTGTGCGAGCTTCACAAGCAACAGAGTTGTGCAAAATACAAGAATGGCTACATCTGAAACTAATAAATATATGTACAATATATAATAGTATA
>NW_005187848.1:129327-133912 GCF_000239375.1 Pundamilia nyererei
TGTGTGTGTGTGTGTGTGTGTGTGTGTGTGTGTGTGTGTGTGTGTGTGTGTGTGTACACATATTTTACAAATTAAATAGAGTAAACAATAAATAACTTATAGTTGGCTTCCAGCGTTTGCAGAGTGATTGATACGTGTAGGCAAAGTCTCTGATGCTCTCAGCCTTGGACTGTGCTCCGCACTCTCTCAGCCAGCTCATCCTCATAGTCTCCTGACAGGAACGCATTATTTCCAGGTTTGGATTTTATGGGATCCCTTGAAGTTCCAGGTAGAACATTACAAAGAGTAGCCATAAGCCCCTCGTCAGTGAGTGGGTTGAGGCCCAAGAAGTCTTCCCCCCTCTCTACGTACTGAAGAGGATCAGACTCATCAGCTTTTCCAAATGTTGGAAAAGGCACTTTGATAGGCCTCTTCCCCCCATTCTACTCCTCGTTTCACCTCGGACGGTTAGCTGGTTACAACCTGGGTTGGCCAGCCACTCTTAGATGTTTCTCTCCAAATATGTCGTCTGAATAGGTTTGCAACCCTGCATGTCCAGGTGCCGGGACAGAGAGAAGGATCCTCTTTTATCGGTTGGATGACATCAGGTATGAGTTTTGTGGTTATTTGAGTGTACTGGTCCTTTAAACTTCACTCGTTTGACAAGTTGTTTTCTGTGAGATTTGTGTTCATTTGTTCCATTTGAAAAACTGTTTTTTTTTTGTGTTCAGTGCTCGTTTTTAGCTCCTCCTCCTAGTCGTGTTGGTTCTCCACAGTTATTTAGGCCGTTCCAGAATATCCTGATCAGCAATATTTGATGACGTGAACAGATTCACTTCCTGTGTTCTTTAATCGATTTTCCAGGAGGAGAGTTGGACAAGTTTAAAGGAGCACCGAGCTCACTCAGATCCATACCCCGCAGTGAATTATGGGAGGAGAGTTTCATTTGCTGATACCGTCTGGACTTCCAAGGGTGACCCAGCACTGGGAGCAGTTTTGTGTTTCTGTTGGGTTGTTTCAAATAAAGTTTTTTCTGTCTTTATTTAATGGGTTTATAATTAATGAATGAGTCCCATCCGAGGTGTCATTTTTCTATTTGTCAGTTTATATAATGAAGGTGTGGGGGTAGCAGTCAGGTACAGCAAACCTCACAAAGGATGTAAACATGTAACAGAGCTTACCACCCTCAGCATGAAACAAACCACGGTTTCTCTCATAAAACTCAAACGGATTCACACACTGAAAATACTCATCCTTTAACCTAAGTGTAGTTCACGGCTCATGTTTGGTCCACGTTTTATCGCTCACCAGTCCACTGCAGTGACAAACGAAAGGCGTCTCAAACCAGCTGTGCACAGCTGCACACAAAGTACAGCCTGGAGCAGCGCCTCACTGCCACCTCCATCCACAAAGAAATCCTCCTGCGTCAGAGCCAGACGATCCCCGGTGCTTTCCACTGGCGTGCTTCTTTTGAAGGCTGTCAGTGGGGCCTTCCACCCAGAAACACTGGGCTGGTCCGCTCCGTGTCGAGGACCACTCCAAAAGGAATTGGGGGTGTGGCAGTGAGTTTGCATGAGGCGATCCGAGTTCAGAGCAGCAGACAAGTGAGCACTGGCCATACGTTCATCCTTTGATGAACACGCATACGAAGTCAGATTCCTTTGCAGAACGTAGATAATTCAGCATCGTCAACAGGTTCCATTCCACACAGGTTCTGGTCCACACAATCACGCATTCGGATCCACACATGGCTGAACGTCTTCATGCGTTCTTAAGTCCTTTGTCAGTTCTCCCAGTCACAGCTCGCACTTTCGCTATACACCTAATGGCTCATAACAGCAGCCCCACTGTCCTGCGTCCCCACATGTCTACAAACCAAATCCAAAAGACTGGATGGTCAAACCCCCACGATCACTCCAAAGTCCAAGGTCCAACGATCACTCTGAGCCTGCTTCCTAACACTGGAGACCACAGGTGTCAAACTCCAGGCCTCAAGGGCCGGTGTCCTGCAGGTTTTAGATGTAACCTTGATACAACACAGCTGATTTGAATGACCTCCTCAACATGTCCTGAAGTTCTCCAGAGGCCTGGTAATGAACTAATAATGTGATTCAGGTGTGTTGACCCAGGGTGAGATCTAAAACCTGCAGGACACCGGCCCTCGAGGCCTGGAGTTGGACACCCCTGCTGTAGACCAAACTTTCCTGAGATCTGGTCATCTTCCAGGATACTCTGACAGGTAAACAGTAGGGGCGCAGCGAAACACATAATTCACGGTTCGATATTTTTTTGATACAAAAAAAAATGTTCATGCTTTTTGAATTTATCATTTATTAAAATTATAAATATATATTTTAACTCAAACGTACAGTTTTTAAATTTAATGTTGCTGAAACAACAAAGGGATAAAATAATAAATCTATCTGATCGAGAAATCACTCACTGTTAATGAGCGTTAACGAGCTAACTGCGCTAACGCACTAGTTCACACCAATGTAATTGAGCATTGCATGGCACATCCGACATACTGTTTTACTTTAGTCCGCGCTTACCTTCAGGGTCATACGTCACATGGAAACCAAAATAGTTCCAAACGCCAGATCTGAATGAGGGTGGGGGAGGTTCAGTTTGCCATGTTGCAATGAGCTTAGCTTCTGTCTGCTAGCTTGTGCTGCGCTCAGTGGATCTGTGCTCGACAGTGCAGCCTAGGCGGAGTAGTCGAACGCAGATCCACTGAGCGCTCAACACAGACAGCATCGTCAGAAGAAAAGTTGATCAAATAAATTACAAATGTTGTATTGTTCGATGCATATGCGTACCGAACCGAAAGCACTGTATCGAACGGTTCAATATCAGTACGAGTATCGTTGCACCCCTAGTAAACAGGTAACCAACAAAAATAGACTGACTCTAAATTTTATTTATACTCTTTTCTATTTTGAGGTATATGTGAAACATTGATCTAATCAATAACTCCGATCAATACAGATGAAAGTAATAAACCAAAACTGCAGCTCAGTGTTGTGGTTTCTCTAATACTGTAGACCTGGTGGGGTTAAAGCACAAGCTTTGACCTTTGACATCCATCAGTCTGGGTGCCAGCTGAGCTCAGTGGGTGAGCGGGCGACCACACAACTGCAGAGCAGCAGCTCGGGTTCGAGCCCGACCCGTGGCCCTTTGCTGCGTGCCATCTCCTCCCTTTCTATTCAACCTTCACTTTCAACATCCAATAAAGTCATAAATACTTCAAATAGTGGACCAATCTTAGATCTGTAAATATTCTGATTCTTTGATTTCAGTCAGTTTTTAAACTTTCGTGTCCTGTTCCAGATTCTCAGTGTTTCATCACAGTGAGCATTAGCTGATCTGTAACCACCGACAAGTCAGCGCCACGTCAGCTGGCGTCACTCAGACGTACGAGTTTTACCTTGCTGTGAGCGTAGACCACCGATCCCAGCAGCTTCCAGGTTCCTCCTCGGCGATCCATACGGATCATTCGGAGAATCTGAAGGAACCGCAGTGACCTGATGGCCGACGTAGCGAAGACGTTTCCCTGAGTCCCTGCAGCCAGGACTGATATGGATGCTATGAGCACCATGATGTCTGCAGACAGACAGGTAACAGGTAGGTCAGAGATGGCTTTTCTAATTGTACCATCATGAACTGGTCCTTTCCATTAGCACTGGTAGTTATTCTTCTAACATTGCCCCACTGGCACAAACCCACGGGGTTTTCTGTTTTCATTACAGACGCTGCAGCTTGGGTCTGTCTTTGAAATCATCATGTTACTTATCACTTTTAATAATAATGATGATAATACATTTTCTTTTATGTACCTTTCAAAACACTCAACGTCACCTTACGCAGAAGAAAAGACAATGCAGTGTCTCAAAAATGAGTTAATAAAACAAGATTGGACTATTGTATATAAACACAAGGATGTCAATAAAGCCTATGAGGCATTCTTAAGCATATTCATGGCTTTTTTAGAGGAAAACAGCCTACTTATTGAAGTCAACAGGAAAGATAAGTATGCAGGAAGACCATGGATGACAAAGGGACTGCAAAATGCCTGTAAAAAAAAGAACACCTTATATAGAGAATTCATTAAAAAGAGAACTACAGAATCGGAAAAGAAATATAAAAAGTATAAAAATAAATTAAGAGAACTTGTAAAAAAGAATACTTCATCAAAAAGTTAGAAGATAATAAAGAAAGCATGAAAGGGATATGGAAGGTATTAAATAGTATAATAAAAAATGGACCAAGGACTAATGACTACCCTGGGTATTTTATGGAAGGGACAAATACTATTAGTAAAATGAACGAAATAGTAAATGGATTCAATACATTTTTTGTAAATATAGAGCCAAAACTGGCTGCAGAAATAAAGGTTGGTATGATAGGAAGGGAGGAAACATTGAAAGGAATGCAAGTTCAATGTTTCTAAGAGCAGTGGAAGAGAAGGAGATATATGATACTGTCAGTGGACTTAAGAACAAAACGAGTACTGACTGTCATGATATTGATATGGTAACGGTAAAGAGAGTAATTGATGGTATTGTAAAACCACTACAATATATTTTTAATTTGTCTTTACAGGACA
>NW_005187848.1:134136-147035 GCF_000239375.1 Pundamilia nyererei
AAAAAAAAACATTTGATACTGTTGACCAGGAAATTCTAAAAATCAAACTGGAAAAATATGGGTTCAGGGGTGTGGTACTGGATTGGATAAACAGCTATGTGATGAATCGACAGCAATATGTACAAATAAATGAGATTAAATCTAAAATGATGGATATTGAATGTGGAGTACCTCAAGGATCAGTATTAGGTCCGAAAATGTTTATTATGTATATAAATGATATTTGTAAAGTATCGAAGATACTAAAGTTTGTAATTTTTGCAGATGATACCAATATACTTTGTTCAGGTGCGGAATTTCAACAGGTTTTGGAGGTGATCACACAGGAGTTGAAGATATTAAAGAAGAAACAATAGAAAGAATAGAAACAAATTGTCCTTAAATTTAAATAAAACAAAATTCATGTTATTTGGAAACTATAAGAAAAACATTAACATTGAAATTTGTGTCAATAATATATATCTAGAAAGGGTTAATGCCATAAAATTTCTTGGTGTGATCATTGATCATAAGGCCTGTTGGAAATCACACATCACTTATGTGAAGGGAAAGTTAGCATGGGGCATTGCTGTCTTGGGGAAAGTAAAACAATTTCTGGATAGGAAAACATTGTATATGTTATATTGTGCTTTGCTATTACCATACATGAGTTATTGTGTAGAGGTTTGGGGAAACACATATAAAAGTAATATTCAGACTATAATCATAATGCAGAAAAGGGCCATTAGACTAATAAATCAGGAGGGGTATAGGGCTCACACAAACGCACTCTTTATTAGGACGCAAGCTATAAAATTCCAGGATCTGGTGAAGTTTAAAACTATATAAGGTAAGGAAAGGGATGCTCCCAATCGAAATAAGTAAATGGTTCTTAGAAAGAGAAGGGAGGTATAATTTTAGAGGGAAGTGGAATTTAAAATTACAAAGAGTAAGAACAACGTTGAAAAGGATGTCTATTTCAATAGCGGGAGTTAAATTCTGGAATGAGTTAAAAGAAGAAATAAAGGTCAGCAGTGATATAAACCAGTTTAAAATAAAACTCAAAAAAGAAATTTTAAATAAGTAAAAGAATGAAGAAAATGCAATTACCCCAAGACAGCAGTCAAACTCATGTTTATTTTCTTCTGCAAATTAGCAAATCTAAATATAGTTTCAGTTGAACATGTGAAAATATTTTTTTGAGATGTTATGTTCTAAGTTGAAGGCATTGTATACGTTTTTGTTGTTCAAATTTAGATGATGAGGATGTAAACCTGTAAACCTCCTTTTCAAACAACTGTATGGAATGATTTTATGAAACGTTGGTGAATGTATATGTTTGAAATAAAAAAAGAACTGAACTGAATAAAACAACAACAGACATAAATACCAATTTGATAGGGTTTGATTTGTTTGTGGAGGACGAGTCGAGATCTTTTATAGATTTTATGTTCCAGGCAACAACCTTTAGCTTTAAGCTGTCTGAAATAAACCACGGTGCAACACAGAAGGAGCCAAGGCGTCTAAAATGTCATCAAGTCCATCATTAAATGAGCGTTTAATCAGGGAAGGACAGAGGATTTATACTCGGGAGGCAGTCAGTACGACTCAAAAGAGTGTTCAAATTAATGCCCCTGATGTTGCAAAATGAGATGACAAATGGAGTTAAATTAACATTAAAGATATTCACATGTGGTCAGAGGTGGGGAGATAAGCTGTTGTACAGCAGGGGTGGGGAACTCCAGGTGTCCTCCGGGTGTTAGATATCACTCTGTGTCACCCAGGATTAGTTCATTAGCAGGCCTCTGGAGAACTACAAGACATGTTGTTGACTGGATCCTACCCAGGCTACCATGTGGCAAGAGGCAGGGCTAACACAGACAGCCATTTACATTCACACCTACGGCCAATGTAGACTCCCCAGTTTACCTGGGGCGATCGTGGCTCAAGAGTTGGGAGTTCGCCTTGTAATTGGAAGGTTGCTGGTTCGAGCCCCGGCTTGGACAGTCTCGGTCGTTGTGTCCTTGGGCAAGACACTTCACCCGTTGCCTACTGGTGGTGGTCAGAGGGCCCGGTGGCGCCAGTGTCCGGCAGCCTCGCCTCTGTCAGTGCGCCCCAGGGTGGCTGTGGCTACAATGTAGCTTGCCATCACCAGTGTGTGAATGTGTGCGTGACTGGGTGGATGACTGGATATGTAAAGCGCTTTGGGGTCCTTAGGGACTAGTAAAGCGCTATATAAATACAGGCCATTTACCATTTACCTAACCCCACTAACTGTGTGTCTTTGGACTGGGAGGAAGTCGGAGTACCCGGAGAGAACCCACACAGACCAATGACATCCAGACAGCAACAGAACGCTGGCAGAGAGTCGGAGAGGGCGACTGTGGCCAGTGGACTACGTAGGAAAAGCAGGGTAGTCCAGATGAGCACAGACCCCCAAAACAACACGTTAATCCACAAAGCTGCTGAAGATGAACCACGGGAGGGCTTCGGACCAGTGAGAACATTAACAACAGGTAATACAAGGCTCACCAACATGCCAGCAGCAGCTAGTCGCACCAGCGTTCACTCCCACGAAGAAGCTGTTATGAAGACAACACCCAGATTTCCTTCCCTCTTAAACCCGCCTCCTGCTCTCTAACCTGCTGTTGAGCTGATGTTAAAACCTGGCTCTCACAAAAAGTCCTCAAACTCAATGAAAGCAATGTTTTAGTGATTTATCCCACTCACTGACAGACCATGACATTTCCCACTGTCCCTGCATACCTACATGTTGTATAAAAAACATCCAGAACACGACTGCAGCAGCTGGACTCCTGGCACATGCATGTTTAGCTCAGTCTTAAACTCCAGCTTAGTTCTGTTGATCAGCACCTTCTAATAATTCCAGACTGACTGCTTGACTCATACAAGCAACCGTGAATTCCCAGCCCCGAAACTCTGGAATCATCTTCCCAACTGCAAACATACTTCCTCTCATCAGCTGTTTCAGCTTCAGACTAACTTAAACTATAACTCTAACTTTAATTATTCAAATTTTTATTATTCATTTATTTTGTTGTACTTTTACTCCTGAGGGGGGGCTAACACACAGACAACCATTCACACTCACATTCACACCTATGGGCGAATGACCAGTTACCCCAACCCTATGATAACTCCTACATCATTTGTGTTGCATTGTGTACTCGCTGTGCAGCACTTGGTGAACATCTGTTGTGTTTAGATGTGCTGTATAAAAGTGTGCTGTGCAGTGCTGTCCCTGCCAGCAGAGGCCTTAGCTGTGAGGCAGAGCTCTGGGGTTTGTTGTACGCTCTGACCTTGAGGTCCCCTCCTGTCTCTAATGTTTTTCACCTGTGGATAATCTCTTTCTCTGTACAACGATGGAGTTTGTTTGGCAATACTGTTAAAACCCTTCTGAGACTGATGGGCAACATTTGCTTCTCTAAGATCACTTTGATGTCTTTCCTCCTGTGTTAACACGCCTGAATGCTGCAGAGCAGCTGATTTCATCAGCAGCTCATGAGTTCATCAGCAGTAAGGCTGGATGGTCCAGCTCCACCCTAAACACAGTTGGAGATGCTGAGCTGAAGGGAGTGAAGTGAAACCACAGCCTCCGCCTCCACAGGTCCTTCTCACCACCAACTGAACTGTCTCTAGTTGAGGGTGAAGAAGAGGAACAGAGTAGCAGAGGCTACACAGCAAACAAGCGGTGGGATCGACTTCGGCGTGACTTTTAAACTCTACAAACCTTCTACAGAGGAAGTAAAGACCTTTAGAAGGTCCTCGGGGACATTTGTGGATGAAGCTCAGAGATAATGAAGCAGACGTGACACAGACTGAACGTGACCAACAAACACACTCAGCTCTGACCCACCGATGACGCAGAAGGGCTTCCTGGCGAATTTCAGTCGACCTCGCCACCCTCTGTACCGACAGCAACACCCGGCAGCCCAGATCCTCACCATGTACTCCACCCCGAACACCACGATGGTCACCACCTCCTGTTACACCACAACAACACGCTGTTAAAGATCAGAGCAGCACGTATGTACTCAGAAGAATATATCCAGCTTTATGTGAAGAATGAAACACTGCAGCTGAACAGAACCATCAATAACTTTGTTTTATATTTGTTTCATCTCCGCTTCAAGCACCATCACGTGTGCGATCAGCTCCACACTGAGCCAAACCTTAGACACTAGCTAAGCAGGGGTGTCCAACTCCAGGCCTCGAGGGCCTGCATGTTCTAGATCTCAGCCTGGGTCAGCACACCTGAATCACATGATGAGTTCATTACCAGGCCTCTGGAGAACTTCAGGACATGTTGAGGAGGTCATTAAATCAGCTGACATGTCTAAACCTGCAACACCGGCCCCTGAGGCCTGGAGTTGGACACCACTGAGCTAAGCCTTCTGCTCTGCTTTCTGTGATTTGCATAAAAAATATGGTACAAAATTTGAAAACATATTGTTTTGGGGTTTTTTCACTTCTTATATCTTCACAAGTTTTTAAGCTGTATTTTTTTTAAAAGATGGTGCGTCTCTGTCAGACGTTTTTTTAACAGTGAAATCTGCATCAGTGTTTGAACATGACGGTCTTAAAAAAGATGGAAGTGTGACCCTTTCCCTGCCTGGATCTCTAATCTGGGACAGACACATTCAAACTATCTGCAGTTCAAATATGACAAAAACTTTATATATGTGCTGCTGAGGACTCGGGGGGGGCAGGGTGTCAATGTTACTAGTTGTCTTTTGCATCATACTGCAAAAGACAACTAGTAACATTTGTGATTTTTATATAAATATTTCACAATACTAAAAACAAAGTGTGTAGAATGATTTTCATCAAGAACTTGTTGGTCATAAAGAAAATGACATTTTCATTCAGGTTTCATGCTGTGTATCAGTAAATACGACTTTGTTGTACCACAAAAACAAAAATATATTATTAGATCGTCCAAATTCTGGAGTTTAACCATGTTAAATATGTAGACTGACTCTACCAGCCTACTTTGTTGAGTCTAATATTTCAGTTTAAAGTATTACTGTAAACTAAAAACAGAACACATATTTAACACACAGCACAGTCTGATGCTACATGAAGTTTTATTATCATAATATCATTATATATATTATAATTAGCATCACTCTGACATTTCCTGTCTGTTCCAAAGATCCTGGTTCAGTTTCATTCCGAGTGGAAATTTCAGGCTTTTGTCTTTGGAAATATCCATGTTCAAACATTGCCTCGAGTTTCAGTGTTTGAGAAAAAGGCCTGAAAGTTGGTCGATCTAAAATATTCACATGGACATATGTGGACACAAATGTAAGCACACTGGCGACGGTCGAGCGTGATGTTTGCGTGGTTACCAGGATGTAGAGCGCGTCCTCGGAGCTCTTCTCGTACTCTCTGATGGTGGAGAACACAGACAGAACCAGGCAGGAGAACACCAGCAGGAACCTGAACACAGAACAGGAAAGATCTGCATTTCAGGGAAAATAAACATTAGTGAGGTGACCTCACTCTGAGAGACGGCTGTTGGGAAGAGAGGGCGGGAATATTAAGGACCGCCCAGCTGTCCCCACCTGCTAAATCCCACTTTTCTCCTGCTCGTTACATTGGTGCGCGCACGCAGGTGTGCGGACAGGTACGTACACATAGGCGTGGTAGATAAAGGCCCATCCTCGGGGCCTCTCCAAGACGTTGTACAGGAAGTTCTGCAGGCGTCTGTAGAGGGCGTTTCGTTTGGGAGGTTTCTTCCCCCCGGAGACGCTGCTGCGCTGCCGCCGAGGCCCCTCGTCTCCACCTAGACACAGAAATATGTCAGACAGGCACACGGACGCTTACATGTGCTGCTGAGGACTGGGGGGCAGTATGGGAGTGATGTGGGAGTAAACCCTCTGTCTGTGATGGGCAGCCAATCAGAGGAAAGCAGAATCAGAAATACTTAATTATTAATCCCAGCATGTGGTCACAGTAAGAACAGTAAGGAACAAGGAAAAACAATCCAGTTATTATTTACTAATTAATAATATAATTACAGAAAAGCTCTTAAAGGGGGAGGAGCTAAAACAGCCTGTTTCAGACTGAGAATAATCTGAGGTGTCCAGAGCAAGATACAGAAGGATTATTCTGAGCTGTGAATCATGCAAAGCTGCTCCGGTGCATCAGCCAATCGCATTCAAGCCTCCTCTCAGTAAACACCTGCACCATGAAGCTGATTGGTCCTAACCTTCAAGAGAAAGGTTTGCAGGTTTTCGTGACAGAGTGACCACGTGACATGTCCTGTATACGTTTAAGTGAAATCAGCTGCTTTGGTTATTAAAGGTAACACACACAGCTGCTCACCCGCTATGAGCAGAGCACCGTCCCTACTGGAGTCCGTCCCTCCGGCCTCCAAACCCACGAAGCCGACCTTCAGCTTCTTCTGGTCGGCCTGCGCTCCGGGGAACACCCCGCCGTTGCGAGATTTCTGCACCATGACGGACCGACGATGTGCACCGATTCACCGAGCTACAGCCAGCCCGCGGACCGAGCATCGAGGCCGGGCAGGGCCGGCGGGAGCATCGGGGCCGAGGAGGAGGAGAAACGGAGAGGAGGAAGCGGAGGATGCAGCACAGACCAACCGCAGATTGGCTGATCAGCAGGTTTTTGACTTCCCGCACGAGGAAGGAAACAGAATGACGTCACCGCGTCAGAAACATTGATCACTTCGATCAGCTGCAAAAAAAAAAGAAAAAGAAAAAAAGCGTGATCGCTTATCACCGTCTCCACGGTAACGTGATGTCAACGGCGGTCACCATGGCAGCACGAGGTGTGGGCGGATAGAGATTGTGGCGACAACATCATTAACCAAAGAACCAATCAGGTTGGTGATGACGACAGACCCTGCAGCGTCAGCAGAGCCTGGTGACAGTGGGAATGAAGAACCCTTCTCTGTCCTCAGTAAACTGAAGCCATTTTCCTGCTTCAGAATCAGAATACTTTATTGATCCCTGGGGGAAATAATTTTTTATTACAGTGCCCCATTATAAACAAACATTAACAAGACAGACAATACACTAACTAAGAATAGCACAATATATACATATACATAAAAGTCACTTATTAATAAATAGCTGAAAGCGATGTCCGCCCTCTACATTGATGAAGAGGAGGTAGAAAGGGTATTTATTTATTAACCTTTATTGACCCTGTGCACGAGAAAATGCTAACTTCCTGGTTTGAGACCGGATGTGGGGTTGTACATTTCCGGTAGCTTTACTTTGCGCACAGGTGACCCCTACACCCCGCCCTGCCAACCCACCTCACCACTCTGAGCCATGGTCAGAGTGACCCTCATCACTCAGGACACTCACACAAAGACTGTATTCAGACAAAGTCCTTTTGGACTAGCTCTTTGCAAACTGTTCTCTGTTGTGTGCCTTTCTCTGATTTTTGTATTTATTCCTGCTGTCTACTATTTATATTTTATTGTGGCACAGCTGGTGTGGAGCACCCACACTTTCACTGTACATGCCCAATGACAATAAAGGGCTATTCTATTCTATTCTATTCTATTCTATTCTATTCTATTAGATAGACATGGGTATATAAACCTCTGTTTTACTTTGACTCCACACCTGAACAGAAAATGAGGTCAAAGTTCAGAGTCGGATTAAATGTGGGGGAACTATCAGTTTGATATAATCTTTTATATTGAGAGCTCCAGCAGATTTTCAGTGGTAGGTCAGCAGTGTGGTTGAATGTGTCGTATGGCGTAACAAACCGATGACACGGTGCTGGATGAGTGGAGACGAGCGAGCCTGAGAGCACTGAAGCTTTTGAGTAACACAAAGTTAGCGTACGTCAGTTTATTCTGCAGGAAGTTTCACAAATACTTCACATCATACAGTATGAGTATCTGACGATATCACATGCAATCTATAAAGTCACTAAGAGCAATGCTTTAACCCTGACCTCTGTTCCTGCTCTCCTGTCATGTTCCTCTGAGTGAACTTTGGAAATACAGCGAGTCCGCTCGCTGAAGGTCCAGGCGCTGTATTTTCAAACAGTTTGTGTGTTTGCTGAAATGCTGCATTTGAAACTGCCTGACACAAAGTCATTACCGTCTCTATGCTCGTGTAGCAGGTTGAAAAAGCTACATGTTTATTTTTGTAAGAAAACCAATTACCCCCTTATTTTTTGTTTATTATTGTGACTTATTTTGACATTGTTATGTGTGCCAGACCATGGTTATATTTCATTATGCCAGTAGATGGTGCTCTTGCACTGCTGTGGAACTACCAGAGAGACTCTAGCTATAGGCTCTGTGCACGCGCAGCTCAGAAATAAATGAGCTCCGGCCTGAGCAAGACGCTAACTTCGGTGTCCTCGCTATTAATCCACAGTTTGCTCATATTTGGCTACACAGTGCTCGTGTGCCGCTTGCTGCCGGTCCAGATTCCCCTAGGTCTGGTGCCGGTAACACTCGCTGCTCTGCTAGATGCTGAAGTGCTACAACCACAGCTTGTAGGCATCTGCAACATGAACGCTGTCCTGGATCGTTCTGTCTTTAAGCCCTGAGATATAAATGATGCACCAATAGGACTGTCTTTACCCATTATTGTTTCTCCATTGACGATGATGATGATGATGATGATGATGATGATGGTGGTGGTGAATCACCTACTTTTAAAAAACTAAATCAACAAGCGAGGGGATCAGGACAATCACAGAGACCTGCGTGATAAACTGAGGGATTTCCACACAGATTTAATAACAACATGGACATGCAGGAAGACCGTGTGTCTGATGGCTTCATAAAAAAGTCCCTAAATTACCGTCACACTCGTGGTGCTCACCATGGTGTCCTGTTAGATTTCATGACTGTGGAGAAGAGCTCATATAAAATCATGCATGCCTGCAGGGCACTCGTTCCTCCTTCAGCTCCTTGATTCATCTGCAGTCTGAGACACACTAGCCTCCGCCACCACACCGCCAACAGCCGCAGCGACAGAATGATGTCAAGTAACTTTAGTCCACATCTTTAAAGAGCCTGATTTGGTTTGTCACACCGCTAAAGACAAGATGTAAAGTCCATCAGGTGAGAGAGCAAAAGGAAATTCTTATAAACAGCAGGATCATGTCAACACAAGGAAAAGCTCAGCGCTAATCATCAGACACATTGAACACCAACCAACTCAAAACTCATCTGTTCAAATCTGCATATTCACTGTGAATCCACTGTTTGTTTTATCTTGTGCTTTGTTTTATTGTTCTTATCTTGCCATTGTCTTCTTATTGTAAAGTGTCCTTGGGTGACTTGAAAGGCGCTCATAAATAAAATTGATTATTATTATTACCCTGAATTATTTAAACCTGAACTTTACATTTAACCAAAATTATGACAAACATTTGTTTCATGTGTAAGATAAATACATGCATATCAAAATAAGCCAGCGACCTCATGTTTGCAGGCAGAATCACTGAGCCTGTGAGGACACTGCAGGAACCCTGATGGTTCAGCCTTTTAGAAACAGCTCACCTGTTCTGACTGTTGGACAGCCTCTGAGTTCAGTCTGCCCCCTGCTGGTCAAACAGGGCGCAGACTTTATCTTATATATTCTACTCTACACATTTAAACAGCTCCACGTTTCCTCTGTGCCTGTGGATCCAGGTGTCACACAGTCGTGTTCTCAGAGAGTTCCTGCCGCTGATCAAATACAGTACTGCAGCATTATTACAAAAATCACTGAGAAATTGTTTGTTCTCACTAAAGACAGGCTCTACCTGCACTCGGCCACGCCGCCCCCGTTTGTACATAAAAAGGAAACAGGTGGAGCTGGAGGTGACAGAGGAAACGAGACAAAAGATGTTTTATGATTTTGTGCATTCTCAGTTTTTCTTCTTCAAACTGGAAAAACGTCTGCATGTTTAACGGGCTGCTCGATGTGCAGCTCATGTCACGCTGCAGAGGACCCAAGATGGTGGTGGATGAACCTTTATTAGTCCCACACGTGGGAAATTTTTGGTCACAGCAGTCAGGGTGTCCTGCGTGCGCTGGGAGATGCTGGACGCCATTTAGAGACGACATGAGAGACGAAGCTCGTTAAAAATCAGTTTTTATTTCCCTTTAAATCAAACAAGCAGCAACTTTCTCATTTACAATAAAAAGAAAAGAGTGGTGGCAGTGCTCGTTTCCATGGCAACCAAGAAGATGACCAGGTGACAAGCTGGTCCAGAGGAGTGACATGATTGGCTGAGGTCTGGAACGTGGTTGCAAAGCAACACAGAGGAGAGACGTGATGATTTCTTGACAGTGTGAGAAAAATAAATCAGATTAGAAGCCTGACAGGTCAGGGGTCAGAGGTCAGTAGGGCAGCTTCTTGATGAATCTGGTGAACATGGTGAAGGCAGCAGCTGGTTTGTCTGTTGGAACCATGTGACCTGAACCCTGCGGGAAGACAGCGGCACAGGTCAGAACAGTCGCCAGAAATCAGGCCTGAGGTGTTCACACGGAAACGCCCCGAGGCGGAGGAAACGCCCCGAGGCGGAGGAAACGCCCCGAGGCGGAGGAAACGCCCCGAGGCGGAGGAAACACTGGCCGTTTCTGCCATCTGGTGGCTTTTCTGTGAAGTGCAGTAAGTGTCAGACTACATTCACCATTTTCTTCATTTACAAAGACAATTTGATTTGACGACGTTTAAAAACAAACTGAAATATTAAAGCAGATTTACACCAAACGAGACATTTTTGTTTGTTTCTTCTTCATAAATAAAGATACTGTAGAAACCTTAAGTGGTCCGATGATGAAAGAAAACAGCTGACTTGAAACAGAACCCCGCCCCAAAACATGACATCACACAGTCAGTGAGGATGATGAAGGTGGCGTTTACCTTCACGGTGAGGAAGACAATGTTATCAAACTCTTTGACGAAGCCACCGACTTGCTGACCGTCCACATCTTCGTAGATCCACGGACGCCTCTGGACTTGCACCTGAGACACAGGTAAGCACACCTGAGAGTCAGCTTATAGATCAGGTGACTTTGCGGAGGAAAACTCAATAAGATCTGAACTCCACCTGCTGCTGCAGAGACTCCACAAACCACTCGTCGCCCATGAAGTTGCACGCCATGTCCACGTCGCCATTATACACGAGGATGCGATACTTCTGCACAGAGAACACAACCGTCAACACCTTCCAGTCCATATTAGACAGGTGAAACAGGCGAGTCCTGTTAAAGGCTGGAAACATTTACACTGGGGGAAAATTTAAATTAAAAATAAATAAATAAATAAATAAAATAAAATAAAAAAATGGGCGGAGCTTCACTGACTAGAGCGCCGAGCAGCTTCAGGTACTGTTTCCTGACATCCATGTAGAGCCGACCGTAGTTCCGGTTAACCTCAGAGCTGCGAGCGCAGAGCGGAGAGTCAGTGAGTCAGCACAGGTGAGGTGGACAGGTGAAACAGAGGTCAAGTGTGTGCCTGTGTTACCTGCAGATGACCCAGTCCAGAGCTTTGGGGCTGATGTGGAGGGCTTTTCTGACCAGCGGGTTGTTCAGGTACAGGTTGGAAGGGGTGGAGTTGGTGCAGGGGGGGTCCAGGCGGACAGACGGGAGCAGCGCCGCCAGACTTTTGACTTTCTAAAGTGAGAGAACCACCTGTTCAGGTGAGCGCTTTGTAGATACTGTTTGGATCATCGGGTGACCTGAACTCACCTGCATCCACAGCCGGTTCCACTGATGGTGAATGAACGAGTTTCCCAGATCTCGGATCACCAGCTGGCCTCGCTCGACACTGACAACAAACAGGAACACACCTGTTTGAGCGCCATACGTGCTGCAGGTGAGCTCACGGACAAAAAAAAAAAGATCACAGGCCGAACATTAAAAGGCCACAGCTCACCTGAGTCTCTGCGGGACTCCACCTGGGCAGGAAGCGTACAGGTTGTATATGTTCAAACCTGAACTGTAGACGATGGTCTGAACCTCCCCCACCTGCAGAGGAAACGGGCAACACCTGAGACATAAAACCAGAGAGCCTACAGGTAGACGTCGGGTGCACCGCAGGTGAACCGGGTCGTACTCACGCTGTCCATGCAGTTCTGGTTCGGGTTGTCATAGAAGTTGCATTTCCCGTTGCTGCAGCAGTAGGTCTGAAGCTCCGCCCACAGGTGGCTGCCAAGCAGGCCGTGGTAGTAGGCGAAGTACACCAGAGAGTTGTCGTTCATCTCGTAGCTCGACATTCCATTCCCCACGGCGATGCCCTGCACCACAGGTGAGTCAGGTAAGGCAGGCATGAGGAGGCTGCTGATGTTTCCACAGCCTGAATATGACACGCCTGTTTTTACCACAGGTACACCTGTCTGCAGCTCAGGTGGGACACCCATTGATCACATGGTCTAAAAGCAGCATGTCACAGGTACACCTGTCTGCAGTGTTTTCTAATGATGTCACCACAGGAAGCACGTTCAAAGTGAACAGTGTCACCACAAACAAGAACAGATCTTTTTAATGCTTTGAGTGAGTTTTTCTGTGATTTGTAAAGAAGACTGCTACTAATAACAATAATAACACTGAATGGAAAGGTGGAGGCTTTATCCAGGTTTGGAGCAGCAGCCTGAGCAGAGAAGCCCAGACCTCCCACACCTTGGCCACCTCCTCCAACCCACCTGAGCAACATTGAGGCGTTCAAAGAGCAGCTGAGAGAGTGATCTCTCCATCGTGTCCTGGGTCCGCATCACCTCGCCTGCCTCGTTTTCATGTGGAGGTAGCAGCTCTACTCTGAGTTGCTCTCCAGTGACATGTCTCTAACCCACACTGCACAGAAGCTCATTTCAAACCTCAGAGCTCACCACTAAAATAAATAATTGAGATAGATATACACACACACACACACACACATATACACACACACACACACACACACATA
>NW_005187848.1:147627-154842 GCF_000239375.1 Pundamilia nyererei
TAGGAATGGGGTCTAAAAGACACGTTGATGGTTTGGAGGAAGCAGTTACTGAAGTTAACTTCAGAACTGTTACCTGCTGTGTGTCAGGTGCGTCATTACCTGCAGGTTGAGGCTGGCGTCCTCCATCACTCTCTCAGCGAGCGTGGGGATGTAGATTCCTCCGTAGCTCTCTCCGGTCAGGAAGAGCTCATTCTTGCTGTACTCTGGAAACAGGCGGAAGAACTCCTTCAGGGCCAGGTAGTTGTTCATCGACACCTGCAAAGAAAAAGAAAAAGCTGAACACCTGACCTCCGGGCAGCCAACCGGCAGCTGAGTCACTGAGGGTCACTGACCTCTGTGTCATTGGTGGCGTATTTCTGATCGTCCGAATAAGAGAAGCCGACTCCTACTGGGGACTCCAGGTACAACATGTTGGTAATCTGCACACAGATAGTCGACCAATCAGCTTTGACCTCAGCCGTGCGACCTCAACAAAAGTCACATGACAGCATACCTTGTTCCAGGCATATGGGTTGTACTCCAGCGTCGCACCGTCGCTCTGGATCTGAAATGACAAAAGGTCAGAGGTCAGGTGTGGAGTCACAGTATACCTGTAGGGGTCAGGTGGGCAGAGTTCACCTACCAGGAAGGGTCCATGTTCGGTCAGCAGTCCGTCCAGCGAACTGCAGCCGGGGCCACCATTCAGCCACAGCACCAGCGGGTCCGAGGACGGTTTGTTCTGCGACTCAACGAACCTGAGAACAGAAGAAGTGGTCAGCTGACGGTCAGGTGAGGCGTGTCTTCAGGCGTGTCTCAGGTACTGACCAGTAGTGCAGGTGTTTGCCGTCAGCCACACTCAGGTATCCAGAGTACTGCTTGAAGCTCGGCTGTTTCTGCAGACCTGGCAGGTACGTGATCTCGTCGGCCGCTGGGGCCGCTTCCATGCCGAGCCATGCGGACAGGAAGTAACATGACAACAGCAGCAGCTGCATCTGATAGCAGACAGGGAGTAAAAACATCCAATAAAAATGCTCCTCCTGAGATTTCACCTTTATAATACTGAGGTAACGTCCAGCAGCTGACGTCCACGTGTTCCTTTCACTTTTGTCACACGATCACATGACACACAGCACAAATGATGTCATCTCTCCTGCAGGACGTTACTGATTAGCTCTACTGTCAGTTTTACTGACTTTGAGCAGGTTATCACGGACAGATCACCAGAAACAAAACTGATCAAATGTGATTTCACAGAGCTGTCGGAGCCCTGCCAGAAAATAAAATAAATAACCCTAAAAAATCCAAACAAAACAAAAAGAAAGTAAAACTAAATAAAAAAAAGCAGGAGGCTGTCCTCAGCATCAGCCTTTCAGAAAGGAAACAAACTAGAAATTAAACCTCAGTGATGATGTTAACGTTTTAAAAGGGTTTTTCATCACTCAGTTTTATTACATCCAACCCTGATTTTAAGAAAGCGAACTTAAAACGCAAAGTTCAAAGTTCACCCGTTCTCTGAGGTAAACCTGTAAAACACGAGCACAGCAGGATCTCACACGCACACGTTAAATTAGGCAGAAATTTAAATGAAGACTGGTGGGTTCCTCTGACGGCCACGAAACACGTGATTTCAGCAGGAAGTGAGGTTTGTGTTCGCGGACTGATCACGAGACTTTCTGATTGGGGATCGATCAGAAGTCACGTGATTACTTTCCCGCTGAATGAACGAAAAGTTACGATTTGGTTGAAAAGTTGATTCTGTTCATCTGGACGTTTTACTTTCGGACGTGACTGAGCATGCGCCAAGAAAATTTACATTTGCAGTTTTTTGAACGGAGTTTGGCAGAAACACGCAGTTCATGTCAGAATAACTGTTCAGCGACCGGAAACGGGTTTCAGTTTCAACACGAAACGTTTTCGACTCACAATCAGCTCGATTATCGATCAGGAAGCGATCAGTTTCTCAGAGTACTCGTTAACTGTCATGAAACAGAAGGCAGTGTGTGTGCGCGCCCTGATACTCTCTCTCACACACACACACACACACACACACACACACACACATTTTAAACCCGGAAACGGGGACTATCACGCGCAGCATCAACTTTAACGTCTTAAATCAGACAGAATCCAAACGGACCTCTGAATGGAGACCTTCCTCTTTCACTCACCTCTTCTCTACGCGTCCACCTGCTTCACCTGGGCTCCTGCTCTGCAAATAAATTGGACACACCACGGTGAAGGAAAACAGCAGGTCATATGACAGCGGCAGGTCACATGACCCCTCCCTCCCCTCGGTTTTTTTTTTTCAAACTTTATTTGTAGGGTTTTTTAGGATAACTTTTTTTAAATTAACGATTAAGAACAATACGAATAAAGACTCTCGAAGAGGATAAAACAGTAGAAGAACATTCAAAACAACAGAAAGAGCACCAGAGGGGTGTTAAAAGTGCAGAATAACAACAAAAACCTTCCAAGAGTCCGTAAATCCCTGTTACAGTGTTCTAAGTCGGAAGGCGGCCTGGCCCTACCAAACTTTATGTATTATTATTGGGCTGCCAATATTGTGACAATATCCACCTAGATGCAGGCTTTTAGGGAGGGCAGAGGGCCGCCTTGGTCCACTATGGAGCTAGACGGTCATCTCACTATATCCCCTGTTGCAATAATGTGTTCAAGTCTACCAGTCAGTCACAATGTTAATTTTAAAGATCCTGTGGTTAAGAACTCTCTCAATGTCTGGTTTCAGTGTCTGCTCCCCTGTTGCATCAAATCTTTTTTACCAGCTCTGAGCGATGCAGGGTTCAAGGTTTGGTACAGCAGAGGAATTATCTGCTTCTCTGATCTGTTTGTTAAAGGGTCATTTTTATCCTTTGAAACATTATCTAAAGATTTTGGAATCCCAAAGACTCACTTCTTTAGATACTTACAAGCGCGTAGCTTTGCAATTAAACACTTCACTTCATATCCAAGTCTACCTAATTACTATCCACTTGAGGATTATTTGCAATTTCGACTTATTGCTAGAGGCCACATCTCTCAAATATATAGCACACTGCAGCATATAAAGGCAGACTCTGTGTCCACAGCCAGGAACGCCTGGGAGCTGGACTTAAACCTCCAGATCCCAGACGACCTATTAAACCTTAGTGTTAGCAGGATCCATAAATCCTCAATCTGTATACGGCATTGTATAATACAGTTTAAAATTCTTCACCAGGCGTACCTAACCAAAGCTAAACTAGCCAAAATATACAATACCTCTGATGATAGATGTCCGAGGTGCAAGCAATCACCCGCCACTATGAGCCATATGTTCTGGACCTGCTCTGATTTGAACTGGTTAAGTCTGGTTCTGGGAATTCGTTTTTAAAGCTCTTTCATATGTGTGTGGGAAAACAATTTATCCCAATCCGATGACAGCAGTCTTTGGTGTACTCCCAAACCAACACGGGATAACTTCTTATCAAATAAATGCAGTGGCTTTCTCATCTCTCCTGGCACGCAGGCTAATTCTTCTTAATTGGAAGGATTCAGGTCCGCCAGTGTTTGTCCAGTGGGTGAGAG
The DNA here is from genome assembly GCF_000239375.1 of Pundamilia nyererei. Classification (NCBI taxonomy): domain Eukaryota; kingdom Metazoa; phylum Chordata; class Actinopteri; order Cichliformes; family Cichlidae; genus Pundamilia; species Pundamilia nyererei. The sequence continues at coordinate 151,171 of NW_005187848.1, forward strand.
AGGTGATGAGGTGCTTGCAGATAGAGCATTTGAGATACAGTTTGAGAGGGTCTCAAAGTAAATACTACAAAAGCTGGTCATCCTTTGTTGAATATGTGGAGAAGTTGTCATTTACTGAAGTATGATGTATTACTGCTTTTATCTCTGTTTGGGGGGTTTTCTCTTTCTTTCTTTAAAGCCACCTACTATCTATAGCAAGCCGGAAAGAACTGCGCACAATGCAGCCCCCTTTTATTTATGTATTTATTTTATTCTATTTTTGTTTTGTTTTGTTTTTTGGTGGGGTTTTGGTGTTTGTTTGTTTTTTTTGCCTTGTTCACATGGTAGTATTTTTTGTTTGTGCCCATAGATTATACATTTTCCTGCATCCAACTTGTTTGCCACTGCGAGTTATATTTTTCTGTACTTTTCTCACATTGGAAAATCATAAATAAAGTTGTCCAAAAAAAAAAGTGCAGAATAAGAAAAAGGGAGCACAGGCTAAACAAACAAACACCGGAGGCAAAGATGGAAACAGTAACAGATGACAAACACATCGTCTGATTTCAGTTTCTTTAGTCACATGATGTCTAAAGTCACTAATGAACCATGTGACGGACGGTTTACTATTTCTCCACTTGCTACAATGTATATGGTATTTACCTAATGTTAGTCACAGCAGAGATACGTGGATGTAAATGATCCGTATAGAAGGTAACATCAAATATATTAAACTGTGGGATGTCATTGACTTTCAGTGATAACCAGCTGTGCAGTTCTTTTTTTTAAACTCCATTTTTATTTATTTTTAATGAGCAGTGATGGATCCTACACTTCCTCCATACAACTGTGCCACATGTACAAGCAGACGCTCGCTCGCACAGGGCCAGTGTCCAGCTACAGCATGTTAAAGAAGGCAAGCATACATACATAGATACATAAGCACTCTTTGGCCTCATATGAGGCAGTCCTCCGGTCTCCCCGTTCCCTGTGCCATCCATAAATAAATGTGTGTGTGTGCCGAGAAAGAGAGCTCCCAACACTAGGTGGCGCTCTTCACTGTATTAACAAAGGCAGCATGGGTCCCCTGTTTCTCAAAAACAGGTCTCTGTAGTCTGAGTATGTAATGTGTTCCATCAGATAGGCACCACACACTTTCTGGATCCAGATGTTACATGTGGGAGGTTCTGGTTTTAACCACCTGATAGTTCTGGTTTTTAGGGCTGCAGTGAGTACTTTATTTAGCTGCTGAGTTTTGGCTTTGCAGTCAGTAAGTTCTGGACTCCTTCCCAACACTAGGACGTCATGGAATATTTACTTTGAAAACTGCCTCCACTTTAGGGCAGAGCCCAAATATATGGATATGGTTGGCAGAGTGTGTCCCACAGTTGCTCCAGCATGAACATGTGTTGGGCCCATCTGAGCGGTTCTGCTGTTCTGTAGAATCTGGTGATAATTTTCCATCTAAACTCTCTCCAGCTGACCAAAAAACAGCTGATACAGGATCAGAAAAAGAGCACAGGTCCACCTCAAATGTAAACCTCCTCAGATACTGGGTATATATTATTAATTACCTTAAAATGGGTTTGTTTAACTTTTGGGGGAACAGGCCACTTAACAAATTCCGAAAACGCTTTTTCCATGAGTGACTGATGCCCGTGAAGGCCTGCAGACGTCTACCCAAGTCAAACTCATGGAAAGGAATTGATTTGAAGTTCACACTAATAAACTTATTGTTACATTTGCTATCATTTAAATTACAGTTTCCCATTTTTAAACTTGGCAGCGCTGGTTTGACGTCAGAATATAACAATGTGTTGCATATTAGCTGCTTCAGAGCTAATGGGATAGCGTGACAAGCCTTTCTGTAATGTTTTAGTGGGCAGTCTAAATTGTGTCTCTTCAAAAAAGATACAAAATCCAATAAAGCACCATTAGAGTCCAACAAGTCAGTTACAAACAAGATGCCGCTCAAACCAGTTTCTGATCAATAATAACTTTCTGTTAGTGGTTTAAGTCTATTGTTCCACATTCTCAACATGTGGGGAGAGAAGTTGTGCAAAAATCATTTTCCAGGCGTAAAGAATCTGTTTATGGAAACTAGGTAGTTTAACAGGAATTGTACTGATCTCAGTCACATCCTAATAAAAAATCAATCCCTCGTAATCCTTGAATGAAGATCTGAGAATACGACACCACATGGAGTCAGCATGTGGGTGACAGATTAGTTGATGAGGTACATTGTAAATAAGCACTGTAGAGCAATGATCTAATGTGATCCCAGAAAAAGGAGTAAAATTCCACCATTAGCCCATCAGTTCCTGCTGATTTGGGTATTTGTTCGATTGCCTTGCCTTGCAAGTTTACCCTTCATATGATCCTTCACACCTTCATCCAATGTTCCAATAAAGCCTCTAAGACTCTCAGGAAACACAGTACCATTCACCGCTGAATAGTTGGACTTATAAAGGTTGCTGCAGAATTGTAATGTTTCCTCATTTACTTTGTCTTGGTCCTCAGTCAAATCTCCTCGATATCCAGTGATTGACTCTTCTTTTCAGTGTTTCTCTAAATTAAAGACGTAGGAAAAGTTTTTCTCTCCCTCCTCCATCCATCCAGCTCTTGAACGAACATAGGCGCCGTTGGTTTTCTCTAACAACAGTTTGTCACATTGGGATTGAAAATTATTTAGTTGTAATTGTTCATCCAGTGATGAATCCTGTTTCCAGCACAGCTTGTTAATGCCCTCAATAATGGTTTGTTGCTCCTGTCTTTTCTGTTTATTGGCACATTTGCTCATTTGAACTGCCGTCTGTTTCACTTGGACTCTGAACCATTCCTATTTGCTCACTTGTGACAAATCCAGTTGGTCTATTTCCACCATTAGATTTTTCACTTCAATACAGAAGTTGTCATTATGCAGAAGGCTGTTATAAAATTTCCAAGTAAGAGATCGATGTCTCTCTTCAGTTAATGAGATGGACAAGGAAATCAAACAGTGGTCAGTAAGAGGCTGAAACTTCACACCTGGAGATGTCGTTCATCAAACTGTTAGATCTTAACCAGTAATCAGTCCTTGAACATTGACCATTGTTCAGTTGAACCAAGTATAATGAGATGCAGATTATTCAGCCTCCAACAGTCAGTCACACAGACTGTGTCCCAATCCAGCGACCGCATGCTGTGGAGTACGCGCAGTTCGTGCACTACGTATGGCGCGTGCTAGGAAGTACGAGAAGTGCGGAAGTGAGAGGCTTGTGAAACAGGCCTTCGTCGCGCTGCCCAGGTTGCCTAGCAACCATGATACTAACCGCGAGAAACGTTTCATACAGCTTCGTGTGACAGAAATGAAGGAGAAATAGATTTTAAGTTAATTTTGTTTAAGACATCACTTTGATTAGCTGAGTATCTGAGGCTGAGGCCACAGTAAAAACATGGTTGTTGGGCTTCATTCCTGTGCTGAACACTCATTTAAGATTAGCTAGTAAATAACAATTAGCTGATGTTGTTCATGCGACTAAAGTCATCTCACTGTGGTAAAGTAAATATAATATGGCCAATATTATAGTATTGTCAGATTATTCTTAGTTATTACAGCAGAGCTTGAACTCTGGGTCAAAGATTCAAGTTGGAGTTATTTATATTTCCTATCACCTTAAATCTTCACTCAAAGACGAGTATCTGTGACAGTGT
>NW_005187848.1:155602-163863 GCF_000239375.1 Pundamilia nyererei
CACTCTGGACACTTGCAGTCGTCACACATGGAAATCAAATGTGTGATAAGCTGCAGGATTCAGACACAAGTGTAACTTATAAACACATGTTCATACTTTTATTCCACAATCAGAGAGAAAGAAACAGAGAGAGAGTGCAGGACAGACAGACAGGTGGCAGTCTCAGGTGTACACACTGCTACACAACAGGAGGATTTAGTGTTTGTGTTATTACGAAACAAGAAGAGTTCCAGATGGTACAGTGGACACATGTGTGACTGCTGTGATTAAAGCATCTTTCTTTCAGCTTAACGAGTGAACCGTCAGCTCGTTCAAACACACGTTAAAGTCCGTTTGGTACTTACTTTTGAAAGTTCACTCTTCGGCCGCTCCGCTTCTGCCGTATTTTTCGGCTAAATTATCCACACCCAGCTATGAATCGTGGGATATATGGGACCAGGAAGTATACACTGGACCACACTTCAAATTTGGGGAAATGGACGGCGCATTTGGAGTACAAATAGCCGTCGTCGCTGTGACGTAATAGGTCTCAAAATGCGTACTCGAAGTGTGCGGTCGCTGGATTGGGACACAGCCATGGACTGACTTTGGAGACCGAATTAATACTTTCATCTAAAGCAGGGGTGGGCAATTCCAGGCCCCGAGGGCCAGTGTCCTGCAGGTTTTAGATCTCACCCTGGGTCAACACACCTGAATCCCATGATTAGTTCATTACCAGGCCTCTGGAGAACTTCAGGACATGTTGAGGAGCTAATTTAGCCATTTAAATCAGCTGTGTTGGTTCAAGGACACATCTAAAACCTGCAGGGACACCGGCCCTCGGGGCCTGGAGTTGCCCACCGCTGATCTAAAGGAAGCACTGAAGCTCCTTTCCTTAGTGTTTGGAACAGCTGATTATCGTTGCCATGCAGATACTTTGGAGCACGTCTCTCAGTGAGAACCCTTCCTGAGCAAAAGGGATGATTGCAATGCACTCAGACGCCACAGGCTCCGCCTTCTGCTGACACCCCCTAGGCTCTAATTGGCTTCTTGAAGTGATAACCATACAAACTACACAAACTAAGTGGAATCACACTGAAAAACTTTATTTAAAAAAAACACAAACCAGAAGTTTAAAAAAAAAAAAAATCTATACAACAGGTGTGTGTGAAGGGGTGGAGCCTCTTCAGGGCCGTGGGGGAGGTCTCATCCCAGGAGGAGGTGGTCCTGAAAGAGCAGAGCACAAGTCACATTGGTCTGATAAATACCACGATGTGATCCGATTGGGTGTTTCCAGAGTGAAATCTTACCTCTCATGCCCGGCGGAGGAGGCCTCATGCCTGGGGGGGGCATACCCATTGGAGCGCCGCGACCCGGACCAGGTGGCATGCCCATTGGAGGACCCATCGGTGGTCGCATGCCAGGGGGCGGTCCCATCATACCTGCAGAGAGGGGGGAGAGATTAAAATGGACCAATCATCAGGGAACAGCTGACCCTGTAAGAGAGTAAACCGATTCTTGATAATGAAGAGGATGATCACTGATCACATGATCACTGAGCAGCGCTTTGTTTAAGAGGCTCCTCCCCTTGTGCTCACAGAGGGCCACAGAGCAGAAGCCTCACACCTGGGCAGGTGATCACTCAGTCTCCAGGTGAAGAAAAGGAGAGGAGCAACGACCGCACCAACAGACTCCTCAGCTTGACGCTGCATGCCCGCCATGTTTAAACTACGAAACCTAGAGTACGGACTAACGAACCCACATCTGACTCCTCCCACTGATTTCTCCTTCTGCTGTGATTTTGTTTATGCAGGTCACATTCTGATGGTCAGCGCTACAAACTACAGGTTCAGGGTCTCCTTCTCTACAGGTGACAAAGGAACCACTGCAGCACCATGAGGAGACTGCAGGTCACATGACTGAGGAATCTGAACGCACCTGGTGCCTCACCTGTAGCTTCTTGGGATTTTATTTGTTTTTAAAGAAACATCACATCATATCAAACTTGGTCTTGTTGCCAAGTTGTCTTACAGTGACATCACTGACCTGGAGGTGGGGCTCCTCTGCCCATGGGGGGCGGGGCTCCTCGCCCAGGTGGGTACTGGGTCGGCGCCCCAGCGATGCTGGCGCCTGCTGCTGCGGCGGCAACCGTCCCTCGACCCTGCGGCGTCATCACCTGCCCAAACACAGGAAACTGTCATCACTGAGCGTGCTCAGACACACACACACTGAGACCAGCTGGCATCACCATATTTACCTGCTGCGATGGTCCGCCCACACCTCTGACCGGCCCCGCAAGGCCAGCTGGTGCCTGAGGCATCGGAGCACCAGCGGGAACGCCGCGACCTGCTGCCCGCCCCACGCCTGGCCCTCCTGCCACGCCTGCCAATGGGACACGAGCGATTCCCGTCTGTAGGAGAGGGGTCAGAGGTCAGAATTAATTCAACACAAACAAACACAGTTTCACGAAGCTCCTCCCGCAGGGGCCACTCACGTCCTTAGGGGGCGGGCCCTCCACTGTCATGGAGACCAGGTTCTCCCCCCTCAGCAGCACCAGACCCAGAACACGTTTCTCCTCACGCTCCGGCTGCTTCGAGTTCTTTGGCCTGAAAAACACCCAGAAATTAGTCACGGTGTGGTTACAAATTCATGGGCTGCATCCTCCTGAGGACCCGGCCTTCGCGGTCTACGTGGGCCGGGTCCTAAGAAGGTCGGGTACGCCGGAAGTGCGAGGCTGTGAAATGGAGCGGTCTAGCCTTCACATTAGCGTCACTGCTGACTCACAGGAGTTTAATAACCTCGGCCGTCTGCTCCTTGCTTTCTGAAACATAACAGGACACTGGAGTAAACTCTCGACCGTCTCACACGTCTGTTTGATCCGTTTTCTGTTTGATGTTTATTCAGCTGTGTGAAAACCCCGGAGGAACCCACCGGGGGGATTATTAAAGTTTTATTTAAAATCTAATAACTTTGATCTCAGCCAAACTGATTTACTCAGGAACAAATAAAACAAGTTATCTAAGTGACTTATATATCATGTTTGACCTGAGTAGCGAAAGACGGCGGTGATCTGAAAACGATGTGCCGGGAGTTTGCCTGGCACATCGAGCTGGTGGGTAGCAGACGTCGCCGAAAACGTTGGAGCAGTTTTGCAAATATGTGATGTCTTGATAAACCGAGCAGATATTTGATTTTACACAGCTACTTTCTCGCCTGAAAATATCTTCAAAGTTTATTTTGTGACCCAGAAAGAGTAATAAGAGTAAAATTAAAACTTAGTAGCGGTCGCCATTGTTGGAAACTGCAATTGGCTGGGCCACGCTATGAATTCTGGGATATGGTGGGCCACAAAGGACACACCCGACCCATCCTTCAAAAAACGGCGCGTCGCTGTGACGTCCTCAGGAGGATGCAGCCCATGAATTTGGACACCCCTTGTGTCGTTCAGTTGCAAAGATGAAATCAGATCAGGGTGAATGAATGTGATTGGTTGAAAAGGTGTTCAGGTGTGTGCACTCTGTCTCTATCAAGATGTGGACAGGAAGCTTTAATGTTTCCATGGATACAGTTTAAAGCTACCCCGGTCTGATGTGCAACCATCACCTTAGAAACAAAGAACAGCACTGAGCACGCTCAGACAAATCATTCTCTGTAATTGAAATGTTTATTTTCCCGCTCTGTGCCAAAAATCACCAGTTTCTGCTGCTTCAGCTCAGACACTTATGTGACTGTATCAGATTACACTCACAGGGATCGCTGTCTGTGGAAGACACCTTATAAAACCCAGAGTTAACCCTGGCTAGTGACATGCAGCCTCTGGTTCGATTGGTTTTCTCTGTGTGACTTTTAACACCTGTAGCTCCACCCCTTAATCCAGTGTATAGGTGGAGCCAGATCACTTACTTGATCTTCCTGAACTCGTCGCAGTCACACAGGATGAGGTTCATGTGTTTGTCAAAGGCCTTGAAGGTGCCGATGAAGATCCGCCCATCCTGCAGGATGCACCTCATCCTGAAGTCGATGTGCTGCAGCATCTTTGAGCTCTTCCCCACCGTCTGACCAATCAGAAAGAGGGGCTGTGTTACATCATCATCATGACTGACCATTGGAGCCACCACATTACATTATCAATACCCTCATCAAAAACATCAATATTATCAGCATCTGACCAATCAAAGAGACACGCCAGTTCCATCATCAACATCTTCTTTTAGACTCCTCAGGAAAGTCTCCAGTTCTCAGAGCTAAGACAGGTAAGGGGTCAGAAACCAGGGGCTCCCCATCAGCATATCAGAGGTTACGTGTCTTCACCTCAAGGGCAACGTGCTTCAGTGATGAGACGCCCAATGGCATTCAGCCAGAAACAAAAACAAAGTGGGCGGTCCCAAGTTGAACTTCACAGCTTTGAGGTGAGCAACCAAACCAGCCAATGAGAGCAAGGCACAAGGCATTACAAGGCAACTGCAGCTGAGGGGACCTCCACAAGACAGACCTAACAGAACAACTTCCTTTGATGACAGAAATATGTCTGTGAAGGTTCTCAGCCATTCAGGTCATCGTAGTCTAAGGAGCTTGGAAAGAAAAGCGAAAGAGGCAGTGTATCAGAGAAACTCAGGAGTTTTCTCCAAGCACGACATCCCGGTGTATTTCAGACCCAGAAAGACACTCAGACACAAAGTGGTTCGTCCCAAAGACAAAACTCCAAAACACAAACTTAACAATGTGGTGTATGCTGTACAGTGCAGCGAGGAATGCCCAGACCTCTACATTGGAGAGACCAAACAGTAGGGCTGCACGATTATTCGTTAGAAAATTGCGATCTCGATTCATACTTATGTGCGATCTTATTTCCAAATGACAACCATTTAAAAAAAAGAAAAAAAGACGACGACTGTACCGCATTTTGATCCGGGACGTACTCTGCATGAAAACAAGCGCTCACTCTTCCTGCTCAACAAATGACAAGGGCGGAGCCTTATACCACGTGATACAGAAGCTGTGCCGTGTGATGCTAAAATTAGCAGGGGAAAAACAACGGAGCAGTGTTGCCAACTTAGCGACTTTGTCGCTATATTTAGAGAGTTTTCAGACCCTTTAGCGAGTTTTTTTTTTTTGAAAAAAGTTGCTAAAAAACACGTGAAAACGCTTATCGCTTTTACTTTCAACAAGCAGCGGGTGCTGTAACGCAGTCAGTTCTTCTTTTACTCTTATGCTGTTTTGTGGATCACAAGGTTTAAAACTACTTATAAACACACACACACACACACACACAAAGTAATTCCACCAGAGCGCCTATTTCGGGTCACTTTTGCCGGTCCAAGCCCGGGTAAAGGAGCAGGGTTGGAATTGTGACATTAAAAAACCCAATAATTGCTAAAAGAAATTTAATTTGTAGTTCTAAATAAACTCTAAATGCATTTAGGACGTTTTTTACTCACTTTATGTCTCTTCCACGATGTTATTTCTCTCTCCAACAACATAGGTTACAATTAGATTAGCATGACCAATTATGCAAATTAGGCGATGACGTCATTTAGCGACTTCTAGGACAACCAATAGCGATTTTCCTTACTGAGGAGTTGGCAACACTGCAACGGAGAGCACGTCAGGGATGACGAGAAAGTGACAGGAGAAAATCCGTTCCGGTCAACCACCCAAACATCAATAACGGGAACCTTATACAGCGCTTCCCTATAAGCGGTTTCCCCATGATCGGAAGGTCAGGGGTTCGAATCCCCTGAACGGCTACCCTGAGATACCCTTGAGCAAGGTACCATCCCCACACGCTGCTCCCCGGGCGCTGCACTGGTGGCTGCCCACTGCTTCACTGAGTGAATGGGTTAAATGCAGAGAAGAATTTCCCCACGGGGATCAATAAAAAGTGTACATTATTTTTATTATTAGTCCCTCTTTGGGGGGGAAACTCCCACGGGGTTTAAATCTGGGACTCTCCACCATTTGACTCTAGAACTGAAGAAGCTTCTCGGATGAGAGGTGAAACGTCTTCAAGCAACTTAAAGAAGTCCAGGCGCTTTTCTTTCTAAGCTTCTTAGACAATGACAGAAACAAAGCTCAAACTGTGACCGGGACAAGAAGGAAAGTGGTCACTGTCCCACCGGTTCAGAATAAAACCCTGCTGAACTAACAGAGACTACAGTAAACTGAAGCTCAACTTCTGTGGGAATGCTACGTTCTAACTGATGTTACTGTACACTCCTTTTATTCCTACACCGCAACCTTACACGCCAAGTTTATGCCAACCCAATGTGTAGTTACATTTCTCAGGAGGTGCACATCAGGTTATGGCTTAAGTTACAATGCAGAACTGAAGAATAATTCACCTGTAACCTGTGTCAGCACGGGTCGATAAGGTGTTAGAGCACACAGGTGCTTTCATAATAAAGGGTCAGCACATATCAATAAAACAGTAGAACTCTAGATAGTGTCTTCCATCTAACCTGCAGGCTGATTGATAATACTTTATTCATGGAGTCTCCAAAAGTTGATTCTGTTCATCTGGACGTAGTGTTTTGTGGGAGAAACGTTTCATCACTCATCCAAGTGACTTCTTCAGTCTCAGCTGACTGCAGGTTTCAATCTTGTAAACGGTACATTTGCATGACTGAAACCAGCCCACTGAGAGAACAATGGGCTGAGTGCTCAGTTCCTTAATCATAATTATGCAAATTCTCATAACCATTGATCAACAACCACTAACCAAAACCCACTGATCAATGGCCATGAGTACCATTTACAGAGAGTTGGGGAATGGCTGCAATCACAGCATTGTAAGATGGCGAAAGATGTAACCTTAGGCCCCCTCCTCGATTCAGAGATGGTCTTTATTCATGGAGCTGGACTGGAGCAGCAGGGATCGAACCAGCAACCTTCCCATGCCCTGCTTTGTTCCTGTCAGTGCGCCCCAGGGTGGCTGTGCCTACAACGTAGCTGCCATCACCAGTGTGTGAATGTGTGGATGACTGGATATGTAAAGCGCTTAGGGGGCCTTAGGGACTAGTAAAGCGCTATATAAATACAGGCCATTTACCATTTTATTTAAGCTACAGCCACCCAATGCTGCAAGCCCCTTTCCCAATAAAAGTGCACCACTCTGACCTATGACCTGTCTGTAGCACAAGTTAAATATAGTTATTTCAATAAAGTTAGCTCGACCCTGTTAGCCGTTAGCCTCTCTGTTTGCCACCGAGTTCGCTCATCGTGTGCGCCACTCCAGCAGCTCGGGAAGATGAGGCCTACCGGCACGGAGACCAGAAGAGTGTCCCGGTAAAATCCGGACTCTGCCCCCGGAACCCCAGGTCTCGGTTACGCCCCGAGGTGGACTCGAACTCGGCATTGATGATAGAGCCGGGTCTGATCAATAACACCCCCCGCCTCCCTGACGTCTGTGCGACGTTCCCTCTCCCCGATGTAAACCGTTAAATGAGCGGTAACTGAAACGATACCGCGCTGTCCGCAGCGACAGGGACCCGAACCATCGCCGGAAACGGTACTCACCATGTTTGCGATTCCGATGGCTCTGATTCACACCGGATTAAAAAATTCAGACCCGCGGAGATCCCGCCAGGCCGCCTTTAACAGGAACTACAGGAAATGACGCACAGCCGACCGGAAACTGTGGCAACGCCGAAAAGATTCCCCCTGTGCGAGGAACAAAAAGTTCCTGCGCGAAGACTGAAATTGTTAATCACGTTAATTAACGTTAACAAGTTCAAATAAAGTTTCACGTTCACCGCTCACGGATTGTTTGCATGTACATGCTTTCTGACGTCATTAAAATAAAGAAATCTTCTGCAGTCAGCGAAGCAGCTTCACTTTGATACTGAATCACCAAACAGCTGGCTGCTGGTCTGAGATCAGCTAAATGATTTTACTGCTGCAAATTTTGGTACCCGTCTGATACCAGGTGAACCCAGGGCCAGCACTGATGTAAGGAGAGCAGTGCGTCCTGATTTATGAGATCTAAGGCACTCAGCTCGGCTGCTGTAGTTTTAAATGTGCTAAATGATGTAAATAAATCAGTGCCCATAGACATGTTTTATGTTCTTTTTTTCCATTCAAACCTTTATTTAAACCTTTTTTATTTTTATTTTATTGCTATGTCTGGTTTTATTACTATGTGCGTATTAGTATTGTAAGGCAAGGCAAGGCAAGGCAAATTTATTTGTATAGCACAATTCAACAACAAGGTGATTCAAAGTGCTTTACAGAGACATTAGAAACAAGAACAAATAAAAAGCATGATTTAAAATTGATTAAAACAA